>NW_026057588.1:23958099-24018238 GCF_023721935.1 Panthera uncia
AAAATAAAATAAAATAAAATAAAATAAAATAAAATAAAATAAAATAAAGTAAAAAAAATAAAATAAAATAAAAGTAAAATCTTACCAAACTTTAGGGCCAGTTCTGCAAAATCACCTACACCAAAAGTAACAGTACTCTTCTTGAACATCCTTTTATGACCTTTGACATGAACTACTTGGATTGTAGTCCATCATGGACTTAAGTGCCTTACTTATTTCCTATGAAGAATTGTGATTATCTTGTAGAGTCTTTCATGTAGTCGGTTCTCAATATTGAGTAAGAAAAAAGGAAAATTTATAGAGGGACCTATATAGGTAATATTACAAATGGCATGTTTACATACTTATTCACCAGTGCTTGTGTTTTGCATATTTGATTGATTTTTATCTAGTTTTTTAAATATCTTTCCTCGTTATTTTCTTTCACTTTCTGTTGCTATTCTATTGTCTTTTTGTCATGGTTCCTGGAAAAATTTCTTTCATATTTATCATGCAGCTTCTCTGTTAAGTTTTGTATTTTGACTATCACGGTTTTAATTTTCCGTTTTCATAATATCATGTTTTTATTTTCTAGATATTATAATTCATCTTCCTGAGATTACCAACTAGACAGTTTTTGAAATCTTCTTCTCCTTATATCTTTCAGGTTTCTTTTTTCTGTTTTGTGTGTGTGTGTGTGTGTGTGTGTGTGTATGCGCACATGTGTGCACTCAGTATTTTCATGTTGGAGGCATTTGTCAGATATGTGGTAATCTTTAGCTATCCATTCATTTTTAAGAGTGAAAGAATAAGAAGTTTATTGGGATCTCTGTGTTTAGGAACAAAGATTCTTGTCATGATGAAGTCATTTATCAGGTAGTCTGGTGGCAAGGGCTCTTTTTGTTGGGGGAAACCCCAGCTGCCAGTATCTGGAGATTTTTTTCTCTTAGGCTCTTCAGTTTCCAAAATAGTCATCTAACTTTTTGTCTGAATGGCATGCATTTTGCTTTCATGTGCTGAGAACAGGGTTAGGGAAGAAGCCAGGGGGTCCCACAGTACTGTGTAGTCTTTCACCTTAGTCTACTGTTGAATATTTGTATCCACTGATCTCTGTTGTGCCTCATACCCTTGAGAACAGAGTCTTTAACCAAAGAATAGGCTTCTTTTCATTTTGTAGAATGGAAACTTTATACTTATTAAACAACAACCCTCATCCCCCCCACCCTAGCCTTCATCTTCTCTTTAATATAGTAAATGAAAATAGCATCTATATGCTTCTCTTGGATTTCATATCAAGTCCTTTCAAATTTCCTTAGTCTGTGATCCATGGGTTCTCTTGTCACTGGGCCTCAGCCTCCCTTCATAGCTTCATCACCCAGCATATTTCCATCTAGCTCATTCCTTGCCCTGCTTTCCACTCCCCAAGTATACTGGGTACTTTCAAAATCCCTAAATGTAATTGGAATTTTTCCCTGCTCATGCTGTTATTCTATTCTAGAGTTGTTGTTGTTTTTTTCTTTTTTCTTTTCCTTCTAAATACTTTAATTTTATAATTTAGGTCAATGTCACCTCTTTAGTGAAGTCTCCAAGGTTGAATTAATTTTTCATTCCAGTGTGTTTCTGTGGCATTTTGCTTGAACCTTTGCTATAGCTCTTAATTTAGGTGTAGCTAGTTTCTTGTGTCTGCTTCTCTCTGTGGATTGAAAACTCTTTCAGGCCAAGTTTGATTCATCTCTGAATTCCCAGAGTGATCTGCTCGCTACTGTTCTCTCTGTAGGAAATGTGTAAATATTGGTTCACTGATTTAACAGATATTGATTGAGCTCCCTCTCTAGGCACTGGGGATAAAATAGTGAAAAAAAAAAGAAAAAGAAAAAGAAAAAAGCTAGGTAAGGTTGCAGGATGACAGGATGGAGTACAGTCTTCGGTAGAATGTTCAGCTAGAAAGGATCTTCATAGAATAGAATTAGGTATTGCAGAGCAGGATACCTTTTTGAATATTATATTTCATTTGACATATATATAATAATATTAGGTTATTTAATTACCATCAGAACTAAAGTATTAATGCCTAGTAAAGCTTTTTTATAAAACTAATTTAGGAGCCTCTGTTAACAAACTGTTTTTTTTTTTATCTAAAGCTCTAGAGGGGTGCCTGGGTGGCTCAGTTGGTTAGGCAACTGACTTTGGCTCAGGTCATGATCTCACAGATCATGAGTTCGAGCCCCACTTCGGGCTCTGTGCTGACAGCTCAGAGCCTGGAGCCTACTTCAGATTCTGTGTCTCCCCCTCTCTCTACCCCTCTCCTGCTCACACTCTGTGTCTCTCCATCCCTCAATAATAAATATATGTTAAAAAAAATGTAAAGCTCTAGAGACTATTAATGGAATTTAACATTTGCCTATTAACATTTACCTTATGGGCTTAATCAGTACATAGGGTGGATAGACTAAAAATAGAAAATATTAAAATGATTTTTCTTATGTTTTCAGAATTAACTATTAGCTTTGAGCATCAAATAATTCTTGATTCTTCTCTTTTTTTCATACTTTACACTTTTACAATCCATTATCAAATCTGGTTTTCTCTACCCTCAGATTATATCCAGAATCTAACCACTTTCCATCACCTCTAACACTAACATCATGGCCCAAGTTACCATCATACCTCACCTATATTTTTACAGCAGTTTCCTAAATTCCTACTGACCATAAGACAGTTAGCATCTTCATACTCTGCCTGGTCATAAGACAGTTAGATTATGTCACATATCCTAAGCCTCCAATGACTTTCTCTCACTTAAAATGAAAACCAAAGTCCTTCCAGTGGTCTTTGTGCTGTCCATGATCTGGACCTTTTTTTCTGACCTCATCTCCTAATGATCTTCCCTGTCTACTGTACCTTATCCACACTCTCCTCTTTACTGCTCCTAAAGCACATCAAGCATGCTTCTACCTCAGGACCTTTGCACTTGCTATTCCCTCAGCCCAACACATCCTTCCTTAAGATCGATATTGTTGACTACCATCTTTCCTTCAGTCTCCGTTTACATGTCACCCTACTAGAGAAGGCTTTTCTGGTCACCTGTATAAAATGACAAACCTTCCTCCTCCTACTCCCCCACCCCACTTCCCATCCTCTACTTTTCTTATTTCTACTTTGCCCTTAACATCATCAGATAGAACATATTTAGTTTTTTGTTTATATTCTCTACTTCCTACACATACCTAAGGTCAATTTCAAGAAAGCAAGGATTTTGTGTATTTTATTCTTGCTATGTTCTTAATACCTAGTTGAGTGCCTGGAACATGGTAGGTGTTCAATAAATATTTGTCTAACAAACCAGAGAGTAAGATGTGGAGATGTAAGCCTGAATATTAGGAAATAATCACTCAACAGACTTCTGTTATGCTCAACATTGCTATCTGCCCAGGTACAGGCTGTTCTCAGACCCTGAGTATTGCTGGGCCACATGAAAATGTGCAGATCGGTTGCATGTTTGGCCTTCTTCACTCAAACTCTGCAAGGAGACTTTAGTATGATTGCTGGTAATATGTCTATCCTGACATTTGTAGTGGGTATTTGTTGATTGATGATCTACTTTTGTTTATGAGTTTCCAGTAGAGGAGAAGGCAGCACAACTCTGGGTGGTTAGCCAACAAGTGAAACATTTCCTGTGTCATGTTGCTTCATATTTGAAAAGAATAGTGTGAAAACAAAAAAAGTAGTATATATAAGACAGTTTTGATTAAAGAATAACCTTATTTTTAAAATAATAATCTTATGGCTTTTTTAATGCAGTACATTTCTCAATTTTATCTGACAGTTCATCAGATAATTAAAAATGACACATATTGCTAAAAACACCATTGTGGGTTATCATTCATTTATGTTCTTTACCCATGAACCATGGACCAACAAAAACTGTGTTTGAGTTTGGCCTTATTTAGTTTGCTAACCTATAATCAGGAACTAATGAAAAATAAAATCTGAATATGGGTTGCCAGAATGTAGAGAAGCACTGGCCTCTATAATCAACACCTTAATGTTCCTGAAAATGGAGATTGGCAGTATCCCATCATTGGATGTCCCTGAAATATTATGGTAACAGAATTCATAGTGCAATTTCACATCATTTTTCCCAAAACAATTATAGCATTTCTAGTTGTTTTATTTCACACTATCTTTAAACATTTTAATAGGTACTGAATTTTAATTCTAGCTTAAAAGTAAATGCCCACACTTCTAAGAATAGAGAAAAAATACAGTTCCTTTCATGTTGACTTTCCTATTTATTATGATCCATGAACTTGTAGCTTGATTTGTATGTTCTTTTCTTTTTTAAGTTTATTTCTTTATTTTGAGGGGGGTGGGGGGGCAGAGAGAGAGAATCCCAAGCAGGCTCCGCACTGCCAGTGCATAGCCTGATGCAGGGCTCAAACTCACAAACCATGAGATCATGACTTAAGCCAAAATTGGACACTTAACTGACTGAGCCACCCAGGTGCCCCTATGTGATCTCTTTTTAAGAGGGTTTTGTTGTATATGAAAACTTATCTGATTTTAGAGTGCTCATTTAAGAAATTACTTAAAAGAGTTGTGTGTAGTTTTTTAAGTAAACTTTTTTGAAGTATTACATACTACAGATTATAAGTGTATGGCTTCATGAATTTAAGAGTTGTGATTTTTCTCAACTACATTTCAGACACTAATATCTGGAGCTGTAGTAGAACAACTTGACTTCCTACGAATCAGTGACACAGAAGAGTAAGTCCTTTTGGGTTTTTATTAGAAAAGCAGGAAATTAGAATTAGAAATACAGGAAACCTGAAACTTTTTCTTTTAATTTCTAGGCTTCCAGAATTTAAGAGTTTTGAGGAACTAGAACTTCCCAAACATTCAAAAGTCAAACGACAAAGCAGTACCTCCAGTACTCCTGAACTAGAACAGCAACCAGATGTCGCCATTACCGAATGGAAGAACAAGCCCACCCATGAAATTCTTCAAAAACTGAATGTGAGGAAGATGTATTTCCCACATGGCTCTGAGTGAGGTTGGCAGGCAGGAATTCTCAGGGGCAAGCCATCTTTCTTTTGTCCTCTCAGAGAAGGTAGATAAAAGTGCCTGGGTAGATGGCCTCTCTATATTAGGGGCAGTAATGAGAGAGATTGTTCTCATTGTTAAGACATTAGCATGGATGTCTTAAACATGCTTAAGGAGTAGGGACAAATTGGGTTGCCTTTGGTATGAAGGTATTGTACGAGCCATTAAAGAAGTTACATCAGGAATAATTCCCTTTGGGATCTCCAGACTTCTCTTTTAGTACACTTCCCTTCTTTTTCCCAACTTAGATCTCCTCTCCTACCCTAGTGTTTAGGTCTTAATGTTTGCTGTAAGTCTCTCCAGTCACTGTGGAAAGCAATCCTATGACCACATCCATGTGAATATTATGTTACCAACTTAATTTTTACCTTCCCTAAGATTATTTGCATTTTAAAAGAGGTAGTGCGAGAGTGGAGTATAGTAGTTATTCGAGGAAATGAAATTCTAATGATAGAACTAAAATACTATGACATCTTGTTGGGCTATACCACAAATTTGAGCATGTAGGTTAAATATATATCTTTCCAGACATTATTAGTCCTTGTTATTGATTGACATTATCTATAGATCTCCATTACCATGAGTATGATATGGTAGGCATAAAACACATAGCATAGTGTCATAATACATATAAAGCACTCTATATATGTCGTCTTCTTTTATCCATCTCCTCATAATAGGTTGATAGCAACATGGTCTCTCACTTATGAATAAGCAATGTACAAAAGGGAATGGTTGAATGGCGTGACCAAATTTCTCAGAGAGTGACAGAATCAAGTATTAATCAAGTATTAGTGCTTGTAGACATTTTCTATCCCTTGCTTATCTTATTTACTGGAAAATTTGATTATTAAATACTACCACATGAGGAAGCCAACTTGTCTACTCTCTGTCTCCAAGACACCTTAGATAAATAGTTGTGTAATGTCATCTGATGCTTGGTAATATATCAGTAACAATTGATCTGGCAGATCTGGCAGATCAGTAACAATTCCATGGCAGATTTCCTCTCTGCATCATGTGGTTACATTTCTGTGGTAAATTTTGTACCCATTTTATTCCAGTTACTCACAGTGATTTGTGTTTTTAGGACTGCAGTTGTCTGGCTAGCCAAGTCATCCTGCTGGGTATATTGCTCAAAAGAGAAGGCCCCAACTTCATCACCAAGGAAGGTAAATATACATGCCTAACAGAAAATTTTTAAATAATGAGATCTCTCTATTCTTGGGTATATATCAAATATACCTTATGAATAGATACTAAAATGTTATGTTATTTTATCCTCCATTAAATGCTTTTTTTTAACCTTTAAATGGAAAATGTTTATTCATACCCCCTAGAGTAGAATAGACTGATGTATGAACTCCTAAATTGCTTTCATGCAGTGATTCTTGATTGTTTCTCTGATTGTCTGAATGGTGTTAGAGCCTCATTCTGCCTGTGACTGTTAACCTTTGATGACTTCTTTCATAGTTGTTTATTGACAGTTTCTGTTTCCAGTTTTATTTTCTGTCTGTTTTTAAGAACAATATTGAATCATTAAAGCTATAAAAATTAGCTCCTTCATGGTCTGCAGCAGCCATTTGAAATGGAACATGATATTTACTAGAATTGTGCTCTAAACATTGTTAACAAAAATAAATCATTTCTAATCATGTCCATTCTGCATTAAGGATGTAACCGAATTATCCCTGAAACCCACACTTGTATGTTGAGTCACTCTAAGGGAGTCTTGAATTCTATATCATGATCTGCTTCTGTCATTTTATTATATAGAATAATATAGAATACATTCCAAGATACTCAAAGTTTTTGGCTCATCTGAAAATCCTCTGTTAAAGGGGCATGTTGATTTGGTTAGGATTAGAAATTGAGTCAGTGTTCTGAACAGCAATGTAATTAATAAGACTTATAGTTTTGGTAGTAAACAAACATAATTGTGTATTCAGATAAGGTCTACTTAGTTTTTACATTATTGTAGCTAAGAGATAAACTTCTTGAATATTATACATGTCAACTGAATAGTCCTAATTTTCTTAACTGAGTAAAGGCAGAACAACTTTCAACAAATTTCAGACAGAAGACTTCATGTTTTTAATTAGTCTTGAAACTATAAGCAGAATCCCAGTTATATTGAGGACATTGATTGAAATTCATACTTTAACTAAAACAATAGGATTTTTAAAAGGCAAACATTTTATTAGGAACCTAGAATTCAGAATGGCTATTTTAGTAGTGCTTTAAAATAAAACAAAGTTTATATAAAATTGTTTATAATGAAAATGCTGAGAGAATTACTTTTTAAACTATTTTTATAATCAGGAATAATACTCATATTTTGCTTAGATATTTGAAAGATTGAGTTTTTAAATCTATAAAATCTTTTACATTGAAAATCATAAGCATCTACAGAATCTGAATATAATTTTATCCAATTTGTTATAAAGCTATAAAAAATATATTCATGGTAAAATGATAAAGATCTTGTTCTCTATCCTTGTTTTCTTTTCGCTACTCTCTCCTGTCACCATGATTAATTTATTGTTGACAAGCCAGTCTTGAGGCCAGACCACATGTAAATTGCCAAAGAATGAAGTCCAGTGGTGTCTTTTGGACTAGTATATATTGGAAGGATCATGCACATAACAGAGTCTCTATAAAAGTTTTCTGAAACAAATAAATGAAGAATCATATATATTCAGAGTCTATAGTATTTGTGCAATTTGCTGCATTCTGTTTATTTTCTTTAGTAAATTAAAATAACTTATTTTTAATTGTTAAAAATTTAGATTGCATATTAATTAAGAAGACAATAAATTTCAAGAAATAAAGTACTCACCAAAATCATATACTCAAAGTAAATAGTAACAAGTGCTGGGACATTCACACTATATATTTGGGTTACATATTTAAATATGTCAAGTAGTTCAGAATACTAATGGATGTGCATGTATTAACTCTAGTGGAATAAAAATGAAATTCAAGAGTAATATTTTTAAGGAGAATAAATGTTATGCATTTAATTAAAAGGTTTTTTTTTTCAACAAAGACTTTATTATCTAATGTCTAGGAACCGTTTCTGATCACATTGAGAGAGTCTATAGAAGAGCTGGCAGCAAAAAGCTTTGGTTCGTATCAGTGTCCTTGTCATTATGTTTTATTTTTTGTGTTGTCATGTTTAAAGGCATAAAGGTAATAGACCAATCTTAGAGATGGTTATTTATCCAAATTTTTACCCTTTTTTAATTTTAGAGAGAAAAAGAGTGTGAGCGAGGGAGAGGGGCACAGGGAGAGAGAGAGAGAAACCTAAGCAGGCTCCGTGCTGAGTGCAGAGCCCAACGTGGGTCTTGATCCCACAACCCTGAGATCATCACCTGAGCCGAAATCAAGAGTCAGACATTCAATTGACTGGGCCACCCAGGCGCCCCAAATTTTTACTTTTAAACTCCAAGGTTATGGCCATGATTCTGTCTACTTTCTAAGGACCTGCCTACATTCCATTGTATCATGGCTCTCCCAAGATATTAAAAATAATGTCTGGGAATAAAGACCTCCATAGGAATAGAAACTAGAGAGCATATTCACTGGAGTGATATGCTAATGAGTCTTTCCTACACCGCACCTGCTCTGTCCCAGCAATGTGCTTTAGGTTCTACTTTGTATTCAGGAAATCTATTCTGTGGTCATAGAAGGCCATGAAAAGAGACCAATGGTTCATTTAATCATAAGCAAAAATAATAGAAGGCTGTTCTCTTACCACTTAAGTTAGAATGAATCCTGGTGATTACAGTTGCTTCATGTAAAATAACTAATATGTTCTGCAAAAGTAGTCTCCCAGGGACTGAAAAAAAATTAGGTAAGTTGAGATAAAATTGTTTCAATTCACAGTGGGGGTAGGTATGCCTAAATGCATAGCCCTCTGTATTTGGAAGCAATTATAGCCATTTTACTAGAAGAATCTAACATTTTGAAAGTAAGAGTACATGTATTTTTTAAACAACCCATTATTATCTCATTTTGAAAAAAAAAAGATCTCAAGCAATGTGATAAGAAACTCTCATAACCTCAATAAGCCTCAGATTTCTAATCACTAAGGGGATTTGACGAAACAATTTCTTAGCGGTATTTCAACTCTATGATTTATTGTAAATATATTATTCCAACCCAAGAGAAATAAGATAATAATCCTCTCACTAAATCTCAAATTTTCACTGTAAATTCTCAGCACAGTAAGGCGTATAAGCCAATAAGGTGTTTCTTTAAGCCAGTAAGTTTCAAATGTGGTCTATAGTCTTATTTTTTGCTAAGCAGACTTGTTTTTGCTTTATGTTATTATACTTGGATTGTAGATAAAGCATTAACTAGCACATATTTAGAGTGCTGTTATGTTTAAAAGAACAAATGCCTGTAAGTTTATTTACTGTATTTTCCCTTTTATGGCTTTCCACTGACACATCCAGGTTGGCGGTACGCTATGGGGCTGCCTTTACCCAGAAATTTTCTTCCTCTATAGCCCCACACATTACTACTTTTCTGGTACATGGGAAACAGGTAACACACACAGAATGTGGAAAAACTCAAGCTGCTTGAAACGTGTGGGCTTATTTGCATTCTGAGGGTGAAGTATGTCTTTTGGTCTTCAAGTGTGTGGGCGAAAGTGTCTCTAAAAGTAGGAAGTGTTTGTTTCACTAACTTTATCAGTTATTGACTTAATTTTCTACTCATCCATCTATGTTGAGATTAAAGAATATAAATGCTTTTTATAGGACAGCATCCATGGATATCCTGAAATACAGGAAAACAGTTTTAAACCTATATTTTCATTTTATTTTTTTCATCTAGAAGTTCCACATGAATTTTACTTTTGAGGGAAAAAATGTCTTATATATTGCATGTGCCATGCATTAAAAAAATCTGTTCTCTCTACAGTCTGAGACTTTTCCAGAAATGTAAAAATAGCAGTGTGAATTCCGTCCTCCAACATTCTGGCTTTATCAGGAAAAAAATGCTGGTATTTCATTGTGTCACTTCCTAAAATTGAGTACTAAGAGAGTCCCCAGTCCAAGGATTTGGTTATCTAGGTACCAAAAGAAACATGATTTAAAGTGGTTATAGGAATAGATGACATTTACCAGTGACATACTTAATAATGCATTTTTTAATGCAAAGTCAGAATACTCACTTAATTCCTCCTACTACTCCTCATCAAAGGCATGGTTAGGCCCCCTTTTTCTTTTTTTTAAATTGATAATGGCATGAACAGTGCTGGTAACAGAGGTGAGGATGAGGAATCCCTCCCTAATTCTGGATGGTCTGCAGTCTGGGAGACTTCAGCTGTTAGGTCCAGGGTCTTAGGCTCAGTATTTCCTCCAAATTATTATGTGAGGACCTAATTGCACATTTTTCAGTCTCTTCCATCAGGGACCCCATTCATTCATCATCTTTTAGATTTGTCAACCTCTGGCGTGCTCTCTTCTTTGCCCCCAGGTCGGTTGTGCGCTGTGCAGCAAGTCTTTTAAGTAAAGTAGTGGACAGCCTGGCCCCATCCATTACTAATGTTTTAGTGCAGGGAAAACAGGTAAGTATCTGATTTTCAGACTGTCACTTGGTCACAATCACAAGTTTCTGGATAGGACTCTTGCTTTTAAATCTAGCAAGCCTCAGTGTTCTAGGCCTCTCAACCATATTAACAATGGCTTGAGCATTTCTACAGAAGGCTCCTTCCCCAAGCAAAACCTGGTCTTAAAAATGCACAGTTACTAAGTAGACCACTCCTTTTTCCTGCTGTACCTTAGAGCTGTGATTTTGAGTTCCTGTGTTTAGATCAGTGAAGATGCTGACCCAGAAAATGGATTAATTCCTACCGAGGTACTCCAGACAGGTTTAGGATAGGCAGGGCAAAGACAGGTGAATAGTGAAGGGCACATTTTTCCTTCTACTCCACATGAGAGTCTTCTCACCCTTAGAAATGCACTGACTCCCCAGATCCTTAACCTTTTGAGCCACGTCTCCCTGTAGCTCCTCCACTCCCACAAGGGACAGCTCTCAGCAGCTCCTTCTCACAGAACCATCGCAGAACCAGCGGCCCTTCTCTCCACTGGGTTCTCAAAACAGGCCTATGACACTTCTCACAATCTGCCCTGGATTCCAGTTCATTTCAATGTGTGTCTCTCTACCCCAGGGTAGGCTGTGAACCCCTGGAAGTCAGGGCCCAGGTCTGGTCCTATCCCAGCATGGGGTCTGGCTTGGAGTAGGCACTTGATGAATGTGGCTTGAATTGAGCCTGTGCATGTGGAATGTGGCTGCTCATTTCTTGTTTTGTTTTCTATAAGCTCTAATTACCTGGCTGAACCACCATTTGGTTGGAATGAAAACCTGTTTGCTTTTTTTCTCTTCTTTGGGAATGTGTGTGCTTTATTGTGTTTTCCTGACAGTTAACCTAGGGGTATAATAAGCTTTAATAATATGCAATACTTGTAACCTTCTTTAATAGAATCAGCCCATTGCTTACATTTCAGGGCTCTTAATTCATTGAAATTATATCATCTTGACATCCAGCTTGAAATGTTAGAATAGTAAGTTATTTTATCCTGTAGCATTTAATAACAATAACAAAGCAATAATACTAATTAAAACCCTTAAGAAAAAGTTAAATCACTTTCATGTATATTATTATCTCTATTTTCTCCAAATTATTAAGAGGTAGAATTTTCATCCTCATTTGTCAGCTACATAGACCAAGGTACAGGAAGTACCTTATCCAGTGCCCTTCCTCACCACAGTCCTCACCTCCAGCCATAGTCTCATACTGTTGCCCTGGACTGAACCACCTCTGAAAGAAAGTAAATGGGCTTTGGGAAGCTATTTTACCTTGGATTTTAGGTCCCTGTAGTATATTTGAAAATACAATTAATTCTACTGTCTATGAATAGATGAGAGGGTTTTGGAGATCTTTGTCATCTCCAAATGGCACCTGACACTTGGAGAAGGGTAGGTTAGTCATGTCCATTCTTTGCATTATATAGAGGCGCTTGCAGCTTGTGATCCTGAGACTCTGCTCCCCATATCCCGGAAGCCTTGGAACCTGTCCTGAGGCTGTGGCTGGACCATTGCCCATCAGACCATCACATGTCCCAGGGAAATAGTCACTTAAGAGCTGAGTAAGCCTGGGAGGCTGATAGTTCAGGTGCATGAAGTCCATTCACTGACTGCATCTTACCCCTTTACAAAAAAGAAATGAGAATGGAGCATTCAAAGTTTGCATTCGCTGATTCATGAAATGCTGAAAGTTAATACTGTTTAAACAAAGCACTTTCAGATCACCTCAAGCTCTCCGGAATGAAATAGTGGTTTAGTCGTCAATGCTTCCAGAGGCAGTAATGTGCCTTCTATTTGTTTTCTTCTTTACACACTGACATTTTAATAAAAGTAATCGCACTAGGACTAACTGCTTGGTACCACTTGTGATATAATAAACCAGCAGTTCTCAGTTTTCACTCCATCACAGAGTAGGGGCAAAAGACCCCATGTTCTGCTCTCTCCCCTCATCTCTGAAAATACAAGGGCCCTTTGATAAGCTCTTCATTTTCCTGCCTCTTATAATCGTGCACTGTCCATGGAAGAGAGAAGGAGAAGGGTAATGAGGGGGAAGGCAGACTCTTCTGGGAGACAAGATGCCAAGGAGAGAGGAGAGAGAGAAACCCAGTATTCCTCTTGCCAGCTTCAGCAGCACTCTCTGCTTTGAGTATTTGTTGTCATTTCCCTCTGTGCTTTCTCATTTCCTAGGCCTGTGGGCAGCCTCATTTATCCCTCTCCACAGGTGAGAGATACATCAACAAGTATTTTAATACTCACTAGGTGCCTAACACTATGCCAAGAAAAGTGGGGGCTACACTAGAACCATATGACCTTGCATCTGCCTTTGAAAAGGTTATAGTGGCGTTAAAGAGCAAAAGTTCCACATGAGAAACTATAAAAGAAGTGAAAAATATACTCTCAAATACTAAATTGTATAGACTGTGCAGTAAAGTAAAACTATCCAATGTATTTTGGTTTCTCTGGGGAGTTTCTAGTACTAAAGTCATTCAGAATAATTTGCTCTTAATAGTTATTTATATTCCTTCCCTGCTTTTATCCACTCACCTTCACTCCCCTAACTGGGACCCTTACCTGCCCTCATATTTTAGACCAGACTGTGAGCCATCATGAACTCCAGTGGGAGTCACGCTTTGAAAGCCATTTTAATAAATAGCAGGAACAGTTATTCTACCTAATTCCCTAGCTCGCATAGAGTAATTTCAGCCTGCCAGTCATCCTGAGCCTTGATTTTTTTTTTCTTTTATCTTTTAGTAGCTAGGAAGTTTTTGCAATAAAATTCTGCCACTTATAGGTAACTCTGGGTGCCTTTGGGCATGAAGAAGAGGTTATCTCTAATCCTTTGTCTCCAAGAGTGATTAAGAACATCATCTATTACAAGTGTAATACCCATGATGAGAGGGAGGCAGTCATTCAGCAAGAACTGGTCATCCATATTGGCTGGATCATCTCCAATAACCCTGAGTTATTCAGTGGCATGCTGAAAATACGAATTGGGTGAGTAAAGTGCTTTGTGTTTGCGTAAACAGAATTGTTCAAGGTGTCCTCCAACAGACTTGGCCTACCCCAGGCCTGGTGCGTATCTAGGAAAGCACATCTTTCTCTGAAGTAATAGAGGCAACATCTGGTGGTTTGAAGAAATAAATACATGTGAACTGAAAGAATCTTCCTGTTTTTTTAACTCCCATGTTAGACATAACGACGTAACTGTTCTCTGGTAAAATCAAGCTCCAGGGATTTAAACAGCTACATCATGTTTTAAAAAGAAAACAACAACAAAACATAAGCATAATACTTGTAAAACTTTCTATAAATAAAATGGATAAGGCTTAAGAGAAAAATGATTTTCAGTAAAATTGGGTGTGAGGAAGATATACACTCAGGTAAAATTTTTGTTCTTTTAACAATATTCTGCTGCATCCATTTTCTACCAGAATCTAATTTTTAATTATTAAAATCATAAATGTTCTGTTTGGAGGAGAAATTAAAAGTAAGGATCTGACAACCTTGAATCCTCTTAATCAAGAATTTTATGAGGCAGTGTCGTAGGGCCAGTTGACGAGGCTTCAGCATTCAGAATTGAGTGTGGGTCCTGGCCACCACTTACCACTTTAGTGACCTGAGATAAATGATGCTGAGCCTCTCTAGCCTCACTTTCATACCAGGCTCATTGTTTTATGTGAGATGAAATGAGAGAATATGTTTTAAAACACTACCACAACCAAATAAAGTATAAATGCTTTTATTTAACATATTTTTATTGTAACATACATGAATATATTGTAATTGTAAGAATCAAACAATACTGCACATATAGAGTAATCTAATATATGGCCAATTGAGGGATGTTCTTTAAGTGTTTAAAAAGAATATATAGTCTGTCAGACACAAATATATGTGAGTGTGTGTGAGTATGAATAAGTGTATAACTTCCTAATTATATAAATGTATTGTTAGTATCTTTACTATTTCTATCCTACTTGATTTTTGGTGAAACATATTAATTTCTCATTTTAGTTATGGATTTATCCCCTCCTTGCATTTTTATCAGTTTTGTTTTGTATATTTTAAAGGGTTTTTTTGTTTGTTTGTGGGACTTTATAATTTTAAAAATATATCTTCCCTTGTGCCATTTATTTTCTACTTGAATTCTTTTAAAAATATTTTAATTTCAAACATCTACAAAAGTATAGAGACTAGTAATAAAATCTTATGTGCCCATACTTCCACTCAGTTTCAACAATTTCATCCTATGCCCTACCTATGACCCACCCTACCAACACCCCCTCTAGGTTAAAACAAATCCATCATATCATTCAATCTGTAAATACTTGAGTGTGCATAACAAATTATTTTTTGACTGATATTACTGCCATACCTGCTTTCTTTTTCTGTCATTATTAGCTTAGTATACTGTCTTCTATCTTTTTACCTTTAATGTTCTTTTTTCATTTAGTATAGATATATCTTTTATATTCAGGGTTTATGCTGTATTTATTTCTAATTCAATCTTAGATTATCTTTTCATTTGTGCCTTTCATTTCATTTCATTTGTGCCATTTCTTCTCTATTTTGACTTACTCATTCCTACCTTTATTGTCTGTTTACTATTACAACTAAGGTTTTAGTTTTGCACATGAGTATGAAGCACTTTATGAGAAATGATTACCTAGTTTTTCCTTCAAAAAATTACATATAAAAAAACTAGTTGCTTATTTGGCAGGATCTGCCTACCTCTTGTTTCAACAATTCTCATTCTAGGAATTTAGACCTGTTTTACAGGACTCTTCATTCCAGCAGTGTTTGAAAGAGTGAAACATTGGGAACAAGCTGCATATCCATCACTAGCAAATTGTTTAAATAAATTGTGATAGCCATGTAGTAAAATGCCATGCAGCCATTACAAGTAACAAGAGAAAGCCTATACTGACATTTATAAATGTCCAAGATAAATTAAGTGAAACAGTAACTAAGTTGCAAATGTATTGTTCCATTTTTTAATAAAAGAGAAATAATAATACTACACATATATGTATATATGGGGAAATATCTGAAAAATGGAAATAAAATTAGTGTCTGTTATATTCTCTAGATTTCTACTTTTAAGTTATATTTTTCAGTTTTATTTCAAGTTTTTTATTTGAGATTATTATTTTTAAACTTTTTGCCTGATTTCAATTATAACATATTTCAGGTGAATTTCCCAATCTTTGGTCTCCTTTCTTTTGATATCAAGAAGTGAGTTTACTCAGCATAGAACTTGACCTTAATTTTTATCTCTTAAAATTGTTCTTTTCAAAGATTTAGAGGTATTCCAAATCAATTATAAAGACTTTGAGTCATACCCTGATTTGTTCGGTGTGTTTGCTCTAGTATTTTTAACTCCAACCTCTTGACTACATATAAGGATACAGAAATGAGTCTTTCATGTATGTTGTCTGTGTGTTGTCGGTAAATGAAAGGAAATGTGATTCTCTGTATCCATACAAGGTATTAAAAGTACTCTATTGTCCCAGACTCAGGCATTGCTCTGAAGCTGAGAAGCAAAGGTTATAACTCTTCCAAAGCACATTCTTTGTAATAAATGTTCTATTCAGGAAAGCCTCTTTAAGTGATAGTCATCCTGGCAGAGGTCTAAACAAAGCCTTGGAGTAAAAGTTAACGGTCTCCCAAGATTTTACTTCCAGTGCTATGTTTTTCAGCCTTTAGTACTTTTCCTTTACTGCTTATTCAGCATTTTAGGCTAATTTATTTTCTTCCAAAAACCCATTGGAATTTCCTTTCTTGAATTCAAATCTGACCTGAAGCTTCTTTCTCTTCATGGAAATGAAATATGTTTAATTTATTCTAAAAATAGTTTTCTTCCTGGTTTTGTTTTTGTTTTTGTTTGTTTTTGGGTTTTTTTGGTATCTGCTACTCTATATGTTTAGTGCCTTCCATGAGAAATAACATACTCTTTTTTCCTTAAACTGTGTCACCCAAAATAAAAATGTCAGGACAGCAGCATGTGACTGAGTATTTAATGATAGCAGAAAACCTCCTAATGAAGATTTGCCGTGAAACTTTAATTATTCATTGTCCTGAACCTCATCCTGGAATTAATTATGGCATTATATTTCCATTTTGAGTATTAATAGTGTCCCTGCCTAACTCATTAATGTGTATTTCCCTCTCACGTGGGACACACAGGGTCAGCCCTAAATACTGGTACATTTTCAGTTGGAGAGAAGTCTGTTTTTTCAAAAACGTGTAATTTATTTGAGAAATTTACTTCTGCTGAGGATTTGGACCACATCTTATCTTCCTGTATGTATCAGGTCTAGCTCACAGGTCTAGCTCAATAAAATTTGAGCATTGTTTAATATATAGGTTATAAGCAAATTCAGATAGCAGATTCAGATAGACAGTGTTGGGGATTTTAGGAAAAATAAAAGATAGCATATCTCTGTGCTTATTAGATAAAGAAATAAAGGACTCTTTTACTTTTGATAAATACCCTTGATTTGTACAAGTTGTGTCCTTCAGGATATTACCAAGTTAAAAAGGGCTTTGTTAAATGAAAATGCAGTCATACATGTAGAAGGTAGAAGGATATAGCACTTTTCACCATCATTTATTAGTTGAGTGGTACAGTTAATCACATCAGAGTATGGTATGAGTTGCCTTATAATGGTACCTCTCTAAACAGCATTCCCAATAAGGATCTAAGGGGATACCCATATAAATAACAAACATGTGGTTAGTGCACTCAGAAGTTCACTGTGATAAACTATTTCCTCCTCTTCTTCCAACATAACCACAGAAATTATTTATTGAATGCCTATTATATACTACACAATATGCTAAAATACTCACATAAATTATCTGATTAATCCATTCAACAAGTTTGAGGCAGGCACTAGTACCATTTTAAAATCAACAAACCGGGATTCAGAGCTTAGATAACCTGTCTTAGTCAAACCAGTATGTCAAAGTGAGATTTATACCCAGATCTGCCTGACTCCAAAGTTCTTGTTCTTTGATCTTAAGTACTTCGTGTGTGCTTTCACTTATGTATACTGTTGCTGTTTTCTCAGGAAACAGGCGTTGATGTTTTTCTAAAACCTTATGGCCTTTATGGTGTCTTCCACATGATTTCCACTTATGACCCATTTTGTGTTCAAGTATTCATGTAGCAATTAGGATGTACTTTGGCTCCGGATGCTATTTGTCTTTTGTTTATCACTCCTCTAATTTGGCATCAGTACAGTTTAGCATTGTACAATGCGAGGCACACCAAAAAGCCTGAATAGTTAGAAGTTAATATGAGAAATGAGATTTTGCCCCTTTATTCATCATGAGACCAAACAAATGGGGATGATTTGGAATTGATTCTAAATTAGCCCTTTGTACACTGTAAGAAATGCATTAAGATGCAATGAAAATTTAGCAAAGTAACTTGCCCAAGGTCACAAGACCATGAACCAGGAATTGAACCTAGAGTGAATGTCTCCAATGTTCATGTTTCCCCATCCCCTATTCCAGCTTTCTTGTCTATAAAATAAGGAAGCTATCCCTGCTTTCGCTTCCTCAGTGGATTGTGGGGATTTTGGGTAAGCAATGTGAAAATGTTTTGCAAAGCTTCAACATTATTTCTGTGACATTGAGTAATTTGAGGTCCTCTATCATGTGGCTTTTGGAGAACAGGTGACTCTAGGGATATCTTTATACATGCCATAAATCCCAAGAAGAAGGAACCTCTCACATCCAACACACATTCATTCTCTCTCTCTCTCTCTCTCTCTCTCTCTCTCTCTCTCATATCTTCCAGTCCTAGGCTTGCAAAGACCCTCTGATCCCACAAGATACATTCACCCTCAAGGTATCCCTTTCTGCCATGGTTGTTTCTCCTTGAGAACCCAGTGCAAATGATCCCCAAGCATTTCACACAGAAACCTTAAGTCAAAATCCCTTTTGGATTCTCTGCTGCCATCTGACATGGTCTCACCCCTCCATCACTTGATCTTCCCTCATGAAATACTTGGCAAACACCTGTGCCCATAGTGCTCTTCTACCACATTGACAGAAAGCTCTTGGAACCTTGTTTCTATTCTAGGGATGTAGACAACATTAGAGCAGCACAGTTATCCTGTCTGTGGAGCTTTTGATAGTGTCCCTCTGAAAGATCTTTTTGTATCTTTTTAATATCTTTTTATTGCATTTTATCCTAATCAGTTTTACTCAGACCTCAGCTCCCTTAAGTGAATGGCTTCCTTGAGTGTTAGTTTACTACCAGCAGCAAACACATGTTTCTTTACAAGAATTTACCTTGAATTAGTTCCTGGAAGGTTTTAGTTTGCTTAATGATGAGCAAATTATTTATTTATAGGGTCCTTGAATGTCAAGTTTCTTATAAATTGTTGAACTTGTTGCTCCTCTAAGTCACCCGTTTGTGTATTATCGTGATTGCAGCATGATTTAAAAAAAAAGGGGGTAGTGTTATAGAAAACATTCTTTGTTTTACTTCCTTAGTTAATTAAAGCATTTCAGACTCATTGACATCAAAATTTTTACTATTGTTTCTCTTATTGATTATGAATAAAGAGATTGATAGTTCAGTTACCTTTTAACACCATATTCTTCCCAAAATCCCAAAAATACAAACACAGCCTTATATCCTAGGCTGAATGGACATAAGATATAAGGACATTTGTCTTAGTCACAGCACACATACCTGGAACTCCTCAGCCCTATGTATACTTTTATCTCTCTGTTTTAACCTTTCTCTCTGAGGTTTTGGGTTTTTTTTTTTAATTTATTTATTTACATCACCCACTGCCTCAGTTGCTTTAAACCAGTATTTCTTTTCTCTTTTTTCCAAGGTTAATCCTGCCAGTGCGATTTCTCAACATTACTGCGATAGGCACTCCTGTGAACAAAATTAACCTGCTCACAGGAATGGTATTCTAGTCTGATAATGATTTGATTTGCTGTCTCATTATTGATTTGTGCTCCAGCTTTCATGTTGAAATAGATCAAGTTCCTGACAGGCCCATTACTGTAAAGACCTCCAATCAACTGCTTTCTGCTCTAGGTCTGTCAGTCAGGCTTTAGTGGGAGATAACCCCTGAGGATATATGTTATCAAGCCTTTTTCATCTCTGCTTTTCATACTGCCAGGACATCCTCTGTAAGTAATTATGATTTAGGCATGTCTTGTCTTCTGATGCCCACAACTGAGTTTGTAGATCATACATGTGGTGCTTAGAGAAGGCCGTTGATGTCATAGGTACTAGACTGTAACATTGCTTGTGCAGTAAAGGAAAGAGGAGGTAATTAGAGCTCTGAGTTCGTTAGCATGGCTTGATACTCATTCAATGGTCTTTGTTTTTGACATTTGATATGAGGTGAGGAAGTGAGATGATGGAGCTCCCCTACCTCTATTCTGATTATTTCAGGGGTAGAGTGAGTGAGTCATTGTTCTCCAGCTTCTATAGGAAGCTCAGTTTGCCTTATGAAATCATCACTCTCTCTGTATTAATATGAATCAAGCAGAAAAGTCCCTTCCTGCAATTTTCCCATCTCCTCTTATATGGCTTAGTAAATGCTTGCAGAGAGTTATTCATTCACTTGTTTAACAGCAAACTTGGCAAACACTGAGTATCTTCAAATAGGCTTAAAATGATTATTTTTAAAATTGTTTCTGGCTATGAATTAGTTATATTCTTTATGGCATGTTTTCAAAAAATGTCAGCTGTCCTGGTTTACCCATGATGTCAGATTTCCATATACTTCATTGTATATTTCACTCCTTGATTGGGGCATGTTGGAAAGAAAAATACAAACACATATACAATATGCTTACTAACCTCACAGCAAGAGAGTTTTTAGAAGGATAAGGTTATCCCTAGGACTATATAGGAATACTATTCCACCTTTTCATAGTTTTCCAGCAGCGCTGAAGAATTCATTATTCTCAAATCAAACCTTGATACATATGAAGGTTGATCTGGTCAGTCGTGTGTATCTGCCACTTTCTCATTTGCTTATTGGCAAGTAAGGCATGTCCCTTGTTCTTTAGACAGACTGAATTTATATGGATGTGGTCCAAGGACAACCTTCATTTTTTTGAACTTCCACATTTGCTTGCTTGCTTGCTTGCTTGCTTTCCCCTTCTTGCGTTAAGTGCTTTTACATTGGAATTGTCACATCAGATTTGATGACTTTGTTAGTGGGAATGAGGGTAAGAAGTGAGACATTCTCATGCAAAGGGAATGATGCCCTTTTGTATTGGTAGTTCTAAAAATGGATTAAATGTCTTTGAATTTTTGCACTGTGTTACTCACTTGGTATTTTACTTTCTCTGTCTCTGACTGCTGTATAGTAGTTTATGTCTAAGACTTTTGCTATGTTTTAATCCTTTGAATAATTCCAAGCTAAAAAGATTAGTTTGGACAATATTTTTGAATGAATAAATGTATTTTAATAATCTGACAGATAAATTATATTCATTTGTGCTGGAATGAATGAAAGACGGTCACTTTGTTTCTTTGGTGACTGTTGAGTGCAATGTTTTCTATAATTTGGCTCACAGAACTGATGAGATTTTGTAAACAGAAGGAAGAAGCCTGAGGGAAATTTGTATATCTCCAACTATCTTTGTTTCTGGTACTAAATATTTTAAAAGGTAAATGTGATAAGTAATGTTCAGTTTTAATAACTCAAGTTTTGGAGGATTTTAGAATGGTAGCATTTAAAAATTAAGTTACTTATTTTAGAAGATGACACCTCCTTTTTTTGGTTTCATTTTTTTTAAACAATTGTATTTATTTTTTACTTACTTATTTTTTTAATATGAAATTTATTGTCAAATTGGTTCCCATACAACACCCAGTGCTCATCCCAACAGGTGCCCTCCTCAATACCCATCACCTACCCCCCCTCCTTCCACCCTCCATCAACCCTCAGTTTGTTCTCAGTTTGTAAGAGTCTCTTACGTTTTGGCTCCCTCCCTCTCTCAACTTTTTCTTTTTCCTTTCCCTCCCCATAGTCTTCTGTTAAGTTTCTCAGGATCCACATAAGAGTGAAAACATATGGTATCTGTGTTTCTCTGTATGATTTATTTCACTTAGCATAACACTCTCCAGTTCCATCCACGTTGCTACAAAAGGCCAGATTTCATTCTTTCTCATTGCCACGTAGTATTCCATTGTGTATATAAACCACAATTTCTTTATCCATTCATCAGTTGATGGACATTTAGGCTCTTTCCATAATTTGGCAATTGTTGAAAATGCTGCTATAAACACTGGGGTACAAGTGCCCCTATGCATCAGCACTCCTGTATCCCTTGGGTAAATTCCTAGCAGTGCTATTGCTGGGTCATAGGGTAGATCTAGTTTTAATGTTTTGAGGAACCACCACACTGTTTTCTTTCTAGCTGCTGAGTTGCACTGTCTCTGTTTGTTAAGTGTTCGCCGAAGGATTTAAGGATAAAGCATAGGAATCTGCTGTGTAAAACTAATTCCCTAGCTCTTCCTAATGGTGTGTAGAGTTCTGGTTCCCTAAGGCACAGTATTATTCCATGATTTTCTTTGGTTTGCATAACTAGTTTATCTCTTTTCTCACAATACAGTAAATGAAAGAAATGAGATGAAACTGTATAAGTACTTATTAAAAGCTTCTGGAATTAAAAAATAAAATAACTTACATATAAAATAATTAAATATTAGACCTTGGAAAATACAAGGCACACAAATAGTACTCCATAAATGCTTGTCTAAGTAATTACATTAAAGCTTCTGCAATAAAAAAAATATATATATATTTTATGAACAACATTTAAATATCTATTAAAGGATACATTCTTTAAGAATAGGTACATGGACAGCATTTAAATATCTATATTTAAATATCTATAAAGAAGACTTTCTGAAATGTATTTGTTAAATAAAGTGTGTTCTCTAATATATTAGTATGATTGAGTTATAACTAACTGCGTCCATGTATTTCAAAGTCAGGTTCTTCTCTGTGCCCTCCAATCACAAGGGATTGACTGCAAAATAAAGGAAATAGGTGAAAGTGTCCTTCCTGGGAAAGAAACATTTCTATAATAGCATATCTCAACCCATTTCTTAAAATGAATTGTTTTTATCCTATTTGTTTTTTGCATAGACCTAGTATAATGAAAATAAATAGTGTAGCAGCTATTGTATACAGTATGCTTTAAGTACTTACCTATTTTCATGTTTACTACCTAACCACATATGCAAGAGCAGGCCTCTTTTTTAGGAATCTGATCATGTCACATAATCTTGATGGAAGTAATTATATCAGCAGTTTAGAAAATTCAGATGGCCTTTTCTTCATTCCCCTTTGAATGGGTCAGTGCTGTTAACAGAAGCATTGCCATGAGAAGCATGAGATGATTTTATTTCAAGAGTTATTGATTCATGCTTCTCCTCTTTTGTTTCAGGTGGATCATTCATGCTATGGAGTATGAACTACAGATCCGTGGTGGAGACAAGCCAGCCAGAGACTTGTATCAGCTGTCACCTAGTGAAGTTAAACAGCTTCTGTTGGATATTCTTCAGCCTCAACAGAATGGAGGGTAATGAGAACCTTTTATTACCCATAGAACATTCTGGATTTACAGTAACATCATACTTGGATATATACACAAAATTAATAAGATAGTAATAAGAAATAAAATGCAGCAGAGTATCAGAGGTCACCTTACTAGGTAGACAGTGTACATAGAGATGCTAATTAAAATGTCTATCTTCAGTTGGGATTTTCTGTTGATTTTAATTTTTATTTTTTTCAGGTATAGTTTATCAGTGTTTCTTAATTATTATTATTTTGTGCAAACTGTAATGCTCCATACCACTTTGGTCAGTTCCCTTTCTGAACCTTTGTAGCACTCACCATCTCCTCCCAACATTTTGGCATGAAGATTTGCGTTTGGTAACATTATTTAAATAAGTTGCCTGGGACTCTGTCTCTCTAAGTAGACTATAAACTTCTTCAAATGGGCTAAACCATTTGATAGACTTAACTTGTACTAAGCTTAGAATAAGAGCAAAACAAGTACTTATGCAATGTATTGAATTGAAGAACATTTTATTACAGAAAGAAGTTTAATATAATTATTTAGGCAAGCATTTATTAGCACCATTTGTGTGCCTGATATTTTCTAAGGTGGTATAGTTATATGCCTAGAAAACAAGTCTTCCATAAAAGTAGATTTGAGCAAATGGAGAGACATCTTTGTTCTTAGAGAGGCACACTCAACATTAAAAAGATATCAGTTATAAATGTCATGCAGTTCCAAAAAAAATTCCAACAAACTGTTTATGGAGTTAGACTAGTTAATACTAAACTTCATATGGAGAAACAAACATGCAAGAATAACCAGAGGACTTGCCCTAACAGGGAAACATACCGTAGAGCCTCTGTGATAAAAATAGTGTGAAGCTGGCACATGAACGCATAAAGAAGCCAGCTGAACAGAATGGAAAGTCCAGAAATAGACCTAAACACATATGGAAATTTAACAGGTGATAAAGGTGATGTCTCATATTACTGGGTCAAGGATGAACTTTTTAAATAAATAGTGATGGGACAACTGGATAGCCATTTAGGAAAAGATAAAATCAAATCCATACTTTATACTATACACAAGAATAAACTCTAAATAGATCTGATATCTGAATGTAAAAAATGAAACTATACCAGTGCTAAAAGAAGACATGGGTAAATTCTGCTTTAACCTCAATATGGGAAAGGCTTTCTAACTCTGGCTCAAATCTAGGGGCATTAAAAGATTAATAAGACTATATAAAAATTTAAAACATCATTTTGCATGGCAGAAAATAGTTTCAGAAGACAGCTGAGAAACTGGAACAAAACATAGACTATAAAGAGCTAATGTCCAAGAATTCTTAAAAACTGTGGGACAAAGAACCAATAACCCAAGAGATAAACAGGAAAAAAATACAATTAATCAATTCCTTTAAAACATAAAAAAAAATGGACCTTAGATATTTGAAAAGATGTTTGAACTAAGTCATAATTGGAGAAATGTGAATTAAAACATCTATTGGATACCATTTCTCATCTATCAGACTGGCAAAAGTTAAACAGCATGACAGACATTTGCTGAGGCTGTAGGGAAAGAGACACTCTCATACATAGCTGGTGGGTACAGCCCTTCTGTATGGGAACTTGGCAACATCTAAAACAAGTCTACATGTATATTTACCCTTTGACTTTCAGGAATCTATTCGGAAAATGTGCTTCCAACCATATGAAAATACATATGTATGCAATATTACTCATTGCATCATTGTTTATAATTATAAATTTTGGAACACCCATTACTGAAATGCCCATACATGGGAGATTATTTGAATAAGCTGTGGCGCATGCACACAGTAGGGTATGAGACAGCTGTGAAAACAAGGAGAGTTGTCTCTGAACTGATACGGAATCATTTCTAGGCTATATTGTTACATGAAAACAACAAAATGCAAAGATCATCTGTAGTATGCTACTCTTCATGTAAGAAAGAAGATTATCTCCTCATTTGTATGGAAAAAATACAGAAAGTTTAAATCAGATACTAAGGAGACTGGCTACCTCCCTGGTTACCTTCAGGGAGTGGGTGGGAACAGGGTGGAAAGAAAGGACAGCTGGGTACAGGGTAATAGGGCTGAATGAGAGAGCAGTAATTCCCTGAATATACCTTTTTAAAATAGCTCTGATTCTTAAACTTTAGTAATATTTTATATGCCTGAAATGTAAATAATTAAAATTAATCCAAATGTGGAAAAAAAAATAAAACAATACGAATAGTAACAAATGAACCTAACTGTATTACAAATGAATAATATTCCCACCCTGAAGGGAGGGGAGAAGAAAATAATTAACCCAAGTACCTTTGGAAAACATTTCTAGATACTATAAAGCTAAAGGAAAAAAAAAAAGAGCTATACACAAATACTGTACTTATTAGTTAATAAGGTTTTTTTTTCCTCACAGAGGTAGGGATTGGTAATTTTGAAATTGCTGTATATATTGTGTAAATATATTGTGGGTAATGAGAGCCGGATTTCTCTCTGTCAGAGAATGTAGTTAGAAATGAGTGAAGGGGAAGGATTAGAATATACCCTGTAGTGGTGGATTGAAATTGAAAATGTCAGTATGAATTCATGGTTTTCACACAGATGGACAGCTACAGAAATAAACGTGGATATGTGTGTATATGTGAGTATACGTCTGTATCTTTTTTGGCTCTGTCCACTGAGAGGACCCAGAAGCAGTGAAACTCACACAACAGTGAGCAAACCTGGTGCCCAGATACTGATTTCTAAATAATATTTTTTAAGAGGAACCAACATTCCATGGAAAAAATGTTTGATTCCAGGGCTGGGGTAAGAAAAATACAGGATGAGCCTAGAGCATCTTATGGTACCAGAAGTAAGATAATGCTCCAAAAAATTATAGAAATGTGTTAGAAGGATACTGGAGACATACTGGAGGAGGCTCAATGGCCAAAGCTAGGATAATTTGAGCAAGAAAAGAAATAATAATAGTATTGAATAAGAACCCATAGGATAAATGTCCAAGAGTCCATGCTGATATAAATAGATAAATGGGATAGAAGGGATTCTTCTTGATAGTAGAATTCCAATTAATAAGTGTAGATGGAATGATGAAAATAGAAACTCATCATTAGACAAATACAATAGTAATAATTGTTGCAAGCAAGAACCATCAATGGATGCTCAAATTTAGTGGGTGGAAGTAGGATGAGAAATGAAAAATTTATATAATTTAAAAGTATTTCCACTCAAGATACTTTTTAATTGCAAAAGAAAAATATTAACTTTATAATGAAGAAACCCAGTTGACTCTACCTTAGTCAAATGATCAAGGATAGCATCCCAGGAATAAGACACATCAGTATCATGTATTCCCTGACAATGATGTACTGAAAAGGCACAACTACTTCCAGGTATTCTTGCCAAAAATGCATAATCTAATTCTAATCATGAGAAAACATCAGATAAACCCAAAATGAGGAATATTCAACAAAATAACTGACATTTCTAAAATGTTAAATTCATGAAAGATGAAAGAAAATTGAGGAACTGTCACAGATTGGAAGAACCTAAGGGGACTTGGAAATCAAATGCAGTGTGGGGTCCTGGATTGGACCCATGACCAAAACAAGGACTTTAGTGGTAAAATGGCATAATTTGAATAAGATCCGTAACTAATAGTATTGTGTCAATGTTCATTTCCTGGTTCTGATAGTTGTTATGTACTATAACAGACTAGGGGAAGCTGAGTATACAGGAACTTTGTGAATTACTTTTTGACTTTTCTGTAAGTCTAAAATTTTTCAAAGTAAAAAGCCAAAAAATAAAAACAAAAGAGAGGTCCTCAAAAATAATTCATCTCCATTATGAGTATTCACACACTTCTATTTTGTTGTTCTAAGCAAACATCTCCTTTTTATAATATTAATCATGACTGTATAGAACTCTGAAAATACCATTTTTTCTGGTTGCCATACAAAGGGGATAGGAAAAAAAATCAAATGCAGAGTCCTGGGTATTCAGTTTGCACACCCATTATCCAAAGTAAAACATCACCAAGGAACCCCTACACCTCTGGGCTTTTTCTCTTTGGCATAGCACTGAACCGAGCCACACAAGTCTGGGCCTGCCAAAAAAAAATCTGTGCATCCAAAAAAGATGCCTCACTCATTTATGCAGTTTTAAATTTTTATTGGTCCTCTTCCATCAGAACCAAAATAATCTTTTTCAGTATACTGTCTCCTGCATAGTCATTTTCCTACCTAGAAATATTGTTGGTCACATACTTACCTTGTGGCTGATGGTATATTTCATTTGATGCTTGTTTTAATACCAAGTATAAAAAGTATATATCTGTTCCTAGCTTCACCTTTTGGAACAATATGCTACTGTGTCATTTGTATGTTCTTTTCAAATTATGCAAGTTCTGCATCTTTAGCAATTTATGAGTATTATATCTTTAAGATGTAATACTTAATCCATGGAAATAAGAGATCTAGAATTTTGGCTTATCACTATGGTGTGATTACTGTGACATGTAAGATTTTGTAGCTGATTTTTCAGCACTGGTACTTTGGCCATATTTAAATAGAAAATGAATGTAAAGTTTAAAGTTTAAAACAAGATATATTTCGTTAGATACATAATGCTTTTTTGAGTCTTCATTACTTATCAAATGTTTATTAATCATCTTTCTGGGGGGGGGGTATATAGGAGTGATCAAGCCATATGATGTCCATGCTTTCATGAAGGTTATATTTTATTGCATATAAGGACCGCATGAAGTTATTTCAAAATTGGCTGCTTCTGTGTTTTTAAATGGAGCTTCTTTGCATATTAGGAAGTTATTTGATCACATAGTGAGCAACCTTATAACTTACTAGAAAATATCATTTTGCCTATTGAATTTTTTAAAATCTTGGGGATTTTCTCCTATCCTGCAAGCTCTGTTTTCACTATGAAATATTTAGTAACCTCTGTAACACATGGTAGATATGCATCATTGATGGATTTTGGCTTTTATTGCTTACCCTATTGGAACAATTAATCCATATTGAAAACCCTGCTCTCTATCAGAACAAGCTTGTTTTTCAACTCTGAGGCATTTTCTTTTGGTCTACAGATGTTGGCTGAACAGGCGTCAGATTGATGGGTCTTTGAATAGAACTCCCGCTGGGTTCTATGACCGAGTATGGCAGATCCTGGAGCGAACTCCCAATGGTATCATTGTAGCTGGGAAGCATTTGCCACAGGTATAGCCCCATTATATTTGTATCATTTAAAGGGACCTAAGGGCATAGGGGATTCTTTCCCCCTCTGCATTGCAAATAACCTTTCTGCTTATCCCGGTTTTTAAGAGTATTTAAAGGAAGGGTATCCAGATACCTGAAGGGAGGAAATACTAGAAAGTAAGACACCTAATCAATTGGATTGGAAATATATTTTCCCAGTCTGAGTTACTTTAATTTTAGTGCCCCTCTATACAAAAGCCTTGCTTTACCAAATGGATATTTTGCTTAAAGTTTGTATTTAATCAAAAACAATTTTGTATTATATTTCAGATGTTTCAGGGAAGCTCTGTGTTGAAAGGAACCATGTGCCCAAACCTTTTGCCAAGCAACTGTCTTTCCCTTATTTATTAGTGAACTTAGGGTTTCTTGGCATTTGTTGGCATTGCTATGAATGGTGGTACTTCTTTACCACCAGCTGATAGTGGGCTAGTGCCTAGGGGACCTCACAATTGGTAAAACATACATTCAGAATACATAACCAAATCAGAACTAAGAAGCAAGGTGACTTAGTAATGCTATGGATAAGGAAAGGACTGTGAATATCAGTGAATGTGAAAAGTGTAATAACTCATTAGGTCAGGAGATAATCATTTAATTTACTCAAGATATAATTTACCTTTGGTCCAAATGAATTAGTGCCCCCTCCTTCAAATGGTTTCCCAAGTTATATGAACTGGCCTGCTTCTTTGATTTAGTTATTTTGTTGAATACTGACATCTAACTCATTCTGCTTATACACAAACATGAATAATTAGGCTTTTTGGAAAGGGAGTACTGTATTTGTTCTTTGTGTTGAAACATCAATCAAATTATTTTTGATGAAGGTCTTTATACAAATATAGTATTCTTAAATACACATACCCACACTCATTTTGTTTATACACACACAAACACACACACATACATACATGCACAGAGTATTTCTGGAAGGACCCACAAGAAATTGGTAACATTCTTTTCTTTGCCTTAGGGAAAGGGAACCGTGGTTACAGGACACAGGGTGTGCTTTTCACTGAAAACCTTTTTTAACCGTTCAAATTTTGAACTATGAATCTATGACTTATTTTCTTAATGAATGAAACCTGTTAAAAAGTATTCTTTATACTATTAACAAACTACTGAGTGGTTGTATTTGGTTGCCAGTATAGGTGCCCTATTCCTTTCCCAGATGCTCTGTGATAATTGGGTGGAGCAGCACTGTCTCCTATGAGCAGGGAACAGGCTTCCATTATTCATGCTCTGCTTCTTCTGTTAGGCTTTGTGTCTACATACAGTGGACTGTGGCAACCTTTTTGTTAGCTGCTTTCCCAGCCCCCACTAATACCTACCAGATTTTCATTTAATTGTCTGATTGCCCAGGCCACTTATATTTTGTCTCCTCTCTTTCCTAACATCAATAACAGCAGGTGCATGTCAAGTATTTTTATATTATATATATATATATATATATATATATATATATATATATACACACACACACACACACATACACACACACACTTTCTTAGGTGCTCCTTTAAAATCCTCACAACAATCTTTTGGTGTAGGTACTTTATTATTCCCACTTGACAGATGAGGAAAATGAGGCCCAGCAAAGTGATTTTCCCAAGGTCATACATCTAGGAAGTAGCTGACCTGGAGTGTGACACCTATCCCCTGCCCTATCCCCGGTAATTTTACTTCTAAGCCTTTTGTCTTAACTTTTCTGCTATACTGCCTACCCTAAGTTCTTCCAGAGAGTGGGAAATAAAGCAAGTTTGATGTTTCTTCTCTAGATTTATCATAGTTGCACAATAGCTAGGTGACTTTTCAAATGTGATATATTAAAAGGAAATTGATATGAAACCATGACAGGATTTTCCTTAACTTCTGTAGCCCTACTAATCCCATTGCTAGACATATAAACAATTATAAATACTGTGTTCAACAAATGGGCTTCACTTTCCCCAAATTAGGTACTACCTGTAAACATTAATAATATGTTAGATTATATTGAATACAGAATACAGTAGATGGACCATAATGAATTACAGGGCTGGTGCATTATTATACCAGGCCAAACAACTTTGCTGTTACTTGATTTCAAGGGAACTTTCCTGCTAGGTCCCATTTGGAGTAGTAAGTAGATACACATTGTTCTGAGGCTACGATCAAGTTCACTGTAAATCATCAAGGTAGAAGCAAATAAGTATGACTCATCATTTCTTCATCTCTGGTAATAAGTCTGGTGACTACATCTGCTTTCCAACATACAAACCTAACATTTAGAGCCTTCTCTTCAATCCTTTGAGAGTTATCCACCATGCCCAAATTTGGATTTGGATTTGAGTTTATTTGCTGCTTTCATTTGGTTTGTAAAAAGTGAGTGGAAGACTATGCAATACTCTCGTTTTAAATGAAATATAGAGAGTAAATTCTTTTAGTTTTGCTTTTTTTCTGTGTTTTCTTGCCATTTCTACATATAATGTTGTTTTTGCTTATTTGTATGTATTTCTATGCTGCCAGCTCAGAAAGGATCTGCCACAGAAATGATGTAAATCAGTAGCAAGTGACTTACATGGTAAAGTGTGACAGCAAGCATAACTTCTTGTGTTAATTCTGAAAGCAATATGTACTCTATTTGTTGTCTCAATTTTTGGCTGTTCCTTTTGTGTATTAAAGTGGATTTCCAAGATAGCCCCTCTTTCTTAACACTTGTGTAGTGAAGATAACCACTAAAAACAGGAGGTTTAATTTATCACAATAGTCAGCTGATTGGCTTCAGTAGTTTGATATATATAAAATCCAGTCATATAGCTGAAAATGCGAAGGTTTTATAGAAACTCAAAAAGATTGTTGATTAGAAAATGAAATTCCTTGCTTCAGATTCTGTGTCTCCCTCTCTCTCTGCCCCTCCCCTGCTCATGCTCTGTTTCTCTCTGTGTCAAAAATAAATAAAACCATTAAAAATTTTTTTTTAAAAAGGGGCACCTGGGTGGCTCAGTCGATTAAGCGTCTGACTTCAGCTCCGGTCATGATCTCACAGTCTGTGAGTTCGAGCCCCGCATCGGGCTCTGTGCTAACAGCTCAGAGCCTGGAGCCTGCTTCAGATTCTGTGTCTCCCTCTCTCTCTGCCCCTCCCCTGCTCATGCTCTGTCTCTCTCTGTCTCAAAAATAAATAAAAACATTAACAAAAATTTTAAAAAAAGAGAAAATGAAATTCCTCTATTAGGTGGAAACCACAGTGTAAGAATGCATGTTAATATTGAGTTATTGTTTTTCAGCAACCAACCCTGTCAGATATGACCATGTATGAGATGAATTTCTCTCTCCTTGTTGAAGATATGTTGGGGAATATTGACCAGCCAAAGTACAGACAGATTGTTGTGGAGGTTTGTATTTAGAAATGTAGATTGCTGAAGAAATGCTTTCTATCTGTTCCCTGAAAACTAACATAAAAGAAACTGCCCAAGAGACTAGGAATTCTACTCCTTACCTATCCCCATCTCCTCTAGTTGAGTCCTCCTGGAGGATATAGCCATCCTTGACTCAAGTCAAAGTACATGAACAATTCAGTGCCCTTCAATGGCAAGTGCATGAATGCCACTAAAAAACAGAGGAAGCAACCTTATCCTGTTTGCTTTAATTTCAGGGTTTTTTTTTTTTCTGTTTAGAGAAATAGCATATGACTATTATATAAAGTTTTAATTCAGAAAATTACAGAAAAGAAAAAAATTCCCCACACCCAGTAGCAATAGATCACTGATGTTGATATTTTGAGGGACATCTTTCCAAACATCCTCTGTGAACAGAGAATACATGTAATTTTGTACTGTATCATTATTTTATATAAAGTTAAATGCTCAAATACACACACACATCCATGCACGTGTATACATGTGCTCTTTTGCCATTTTAAAACATTATGCTGAATACATAGAGAATTCCCATAATGAATGGATTTAATACATAGTCCATCTTCACTTTGTGTCTTTTTCTGAGTAGACTTTGTGTCTCTTGTGGGTAGGTAACGTGTCTTAGTGATACAGAAGATCTCAGTAAATGCCAAACTGGTTGTGGCACCTGAAATGCAGTGTGTCTGGACCTACAGCCAGAGTGGAGTGAGATTCAATCCTATCTCAGATGTGCCAGGATTCATAAACAGTATCAGCAGCATGTGGGAAGTCAGGCAGACTGGGATCAGAAAGAGATGGGGTTATTGGAAAGGTGAATGCCTTCCTTGTGCTGTTAGCCTTTCAGTGTTTAGTGCCCAGCATCTGGGACCTACAATGGACATGGAGGTCCTTCTTGTTGACCAAAATGAGGGTCCCTTTGCAGAAGAAATTTTTCTTCAGAACTAGAGCAACGCTTCATATTCTCCTGGCTAAATCCCTGCCCCAAGATTTTCCACATTTTGATACCTGAATTTTTCTGAAAGTGTTTCCTTTGGTTCCTTCAGGTTCTGTTTTGGAAGCATTTAGTTGAAGTACAGTCAGGAAGAATCCCAAATTTGGGATTATGAGGTCTTTTTTCCTGTTCCACATGCAAAGTAGGAGGCATAATAAAGATCAGAAAGTCTTTACCAAGCATTGTGTACTCAGACACAGTCTTTGTGTATAATGGTTTGTCATCTAAAAAAATGTCAGTGGGGCACCTGAGTGGCTCAGTCAGTTAAGCGTCTGACTTTGGCTCAGGTCATGATCTCGTGATCTGTGAGTTTCAGCCCTGCATCGGGCTCTGTGCTGACAGCTCAGAGCCTGGAGCCTACTTCAAATTCTGCATCTCCCCCTCTCTCTGCCCCTCTCCCACTTACACTCTGTAAGTAAGAGAGACAGGGAGAGTTTGAAAGAAAGAGACAGTGGAAGTTGGAGAGGGGCAGAGAGAGAGGGAGACACAGAATCCAAAGCAGGCTCCAAGCTCTCAGCTGTCAGCACAGAACCCGACGTGGGGCTTGAACCTACAAACCATATATCATGACCTTATCTGAAGTTGGATGCTTAACCGACTGAGCCACCCAGGTGCCCTAAAAAAGAAAAAAAAAAATTAAAATGAATGTTAGTACTTAGGATGAATGTATGAGATAGACAAACAATAGGATTATGCATTAAACTAACACATGTAGACCAAATAGTACTCATATCAAAGAGGTCAGAGTTAGGTGTATTTTTTAAAACATAACCATACCCTGAGAAACTACTGTGATGTCACAGTATTATACTAATTTTAGGGTGCTGGGCTCCAAGTCATTTGATTAGAGGCTCCACTGAACTCTCACCTGCCTTCTTTGGCTTTGCTGCCTACCACCTCTTCTAGGGCAGCCTCCGCTCCGCTGGACACTGGTTTTAGTGTTTTGCCAACAAGGATTAATGCCCAAAGGCAAGAATGTTCAGGCACTTTGGGTGAACAGGGCACTATGTACTACAGACAAGATTAGGAAAATCATTTTTCAAAGTTCTTAGTTTCATTTAAATAACTAAAAAACATTTCTGCTCAGCTATAAAGATACATACAATGAAAAAAAATGTGCAGTTTCCAAACAGAACTTATGCTACTAGTTTTTAAGATTAGAAAGATTCCAGGAGCGCCTGGGTGTCTCATTCGGTTAAGCGTCTCACTTCAGCTCAGGTCATGATCTCTCAGTCCCTGAGTTCGAGCCCCGCATTGGGCTCTGTGCTGACAGCTCGGAGCCTGGAGCCTGCTTCAGGTTCTGTGTCTCCCTCTCTCTCTGGCCCTTCCCTTCTCGAGCTCTGTCACTCTCTCTCTCTCTCTCTCTCAAAAATAAATAAACATTAAAAAAATTTTTTTAAAAGATTAGAAACATTCCATTCACAATGATCCAAAAACCTGTCATCATGCAGAACACATTATGGAATATGAGGATCACCCATTAGTCTGACTAAAGAATGAAAACATGTCCAGGCTGTGTTGTTTTTATGGTTCATATAATTGGCTTTCAACGTCTGTCTCTTCTAGTTACTAATGGTTGTATCCATTGTACTGGAAAGAAACCCTGAGCTAGAATTTCAAGACAAAGTAGATCTAGACAAACTGGTGAAAGAAGCATTTCATGAATTTCAAAAAGACGAGAGTCGACTAAAGGAAGTTGAAAAACAAGTAAGTGGATAAAACAGCCTTTTATAGAGTTTTTTCATTGTCTCAACTCTTCAAAATATCCCTAATCTCTTATCATTTAACTTACAAAACAGATTTATAGAGTGCAAAATGTAGTACTCGAGGGGCAGGGAGGAAGTCTGGCTTATTTGAGGAATTAGTGGTACGTTTTAGTTAATTACTAGTCAGTTCAGCTATGAAGCTTTGACTAAAAAGAAAACTAGGAAGACATAAATTTCCTTTATATAGTTAGCAGTTAAAATTGTTTTACCAGAAAGGAGCCATAGATTCCAGAAGGCTATAAAATTAAATTCTGGGGAGGATGGGAATGCGTAACAGGCTACCTTGGTGCTGTGTATACTACTAATATAGTCCCTTCCAGGCTCTCTGTTTAATATTTTATGCTCATCTGTAAAAAGGTTCTTTAAGTAAATAAAAATTATCAGCAAAGAGAATACTGAAAACATCTGTCTTTGTTTTATATGCTGAGAAGACGCCTTAGGAAAATGAAAGAAAAGCTCAAGATTCTGTTTTCCACAAGGAAATCTTTCTGTGAATTTATTTTCCCCCCTAGGCTGACACTGATTCTACCTGTCAACTCTTTACAAACAAAAAATCAAATGACTTGCTTACTGTTTTCCTTTGTAGGATGACATGACTTCCTTTTACAACACTCCCCCACTGGGAAAAAGAGGAACATGCAGCTATTTGACAAAGGTTGTGATGAATTTGCTGCTAGAAGGAGAAGTCAAACCAAGCAATGATGACCCATGTCTGGTTAGCTAGTGAGAAAGGTGTAAAAGGCTCTGTTGAGACATGTTTTCTAGTAGTGTGTTAAGTTTTGTGTTGAAGCTTGGTTCAGGCCACCATTAATGTATGGACTGAGTATGTTGGTGAGGTGGTTGCCACGTCCTTGGCAGAGCCACTGGACCTCTTGCACTCCATAGCCAATCTAATGGTAAGAAATGCTGTAACTAGGTGGAAAAAAGTTCTGATGATTATTATGCCAACTACAATAATAATCTTTACTGAATGATAGAAATAGTTTATGAATTGAAAGTTCACTACTGCGTGTTTTATGATCAAATAACTCATCAAAATGAATCTTTGCTCTTTGGACTAAATTCCCACCTTACTGCCATTAAAATGAATTTTTCAGCTAGTGATGCATACTGGATATTGAAAGAATGATGAACTTAACTTAGTGTCATTGTTATACTAAAAAAAGATATTAAAAATCATAAAAGCAAATCTGCCAGCTAATGTTTTGATTCTCAAAAACTGCATTGTTGATGAAATTTTAGTATACAGAACTATTGTACAACTTTTACCTTATAAACATGACTATAGTTGTGTATTTGTGCTGACTTTAGGGGTTGGACTAAAATACAGTGTAATCTATACCTGATTAGACATTTTTCTTTGAGCTCTTACTAAAAATATGGCATATGTAAGATTTTTCAGAAGTATGGACTGTTAACCTAGTTTGTACTAGTAAAAAAAATTGAAAATCATTAAATTTTACTTCTGAATTAATGAATATATCTGGATATATCTTTTTGTTCTCATGTTCACGATATTAAGTTTATTACTCCTGAATATTTCCATTTAATTGATTCGGAGATAGAATGGAAGAGAATATATGGTACCTACCATTACACATATTTTGCTATGAAATTTACTTAAGCAAACTTTAGTAAAATTAGAAAATAGATTAAACATTTAAGTTTTATCAATTTATTTCCTTACTGAATGTTATAGTACAGCCCATTAGTTTGAGCCATGGACCCAAGGAAAATCATTTTTCTGACCATTCTTATTATGGAAGTATCACCAGAGAAGTAAAACTTGTTACACAAAGAATGCAGCCCATTTTTAGAGTTTTGAAAGGACCTAAGAAAGATAGGACAAGTGGCTTCAGTAACAAGTCAAATTGATATCAAATAAATGGATGTTTCAGCACATGGGAAAAATTGCAGAGTCAGGCACATTTCTCATAACTTTGAAGTGTACTGCCTGGATCTCGCGTAAAAAATCATATATGCACTGGTTGGCAAAATTGAGAAGAATGAGGTAAAATCTAACCTTACAGAACATCTTAAGGAGAGCGATATGACAAAGAAGATAATTACTTCATAAATTAAGAGAGTTTATGAAAAGATAATAATGAACCTTGTTTATAAAAACAAACATACAAAAAACCTTAAACTGGAAACCCATGGAGAATTGAGGACTGACACTTCATAGCTGAAGAAACTGGAAATAAGAAAAAAAAAAAACCCTGGAATATTTAATATTTGCTGAAGCCTAATGGAAGGAAAGTGTTGTATTTTTAAGAATTTTTAAAAAGCCTGATAAGCTGAGCAAAGTTGCCATAAACCTGTCACTGTCTTTATTGAAATCAAACATCGAATGCAAATGTATATTTCCTGAATGAGTTTTAGTTTCCTGCTTATATGTTACATATGCAGAATTCTAGTTTTCCCATGTTGCTGAAGGCATTCAGAATCTGTGACATATGTACCAACTTTGTATTTAGATGAAACTCAAAATTTATTGTACTGAAAGATATGATGGGATCAGTAATCCTTGATGTACACCTCTACAGAAGCCAATGTCTGTTTTCTTTTTTTTTTAAATATATGAAATTTATTGTCAAATTGGTTTCCATACAACACCCAGTGTTCATCCCAACAGGTGCAATGTCTGTTTTCTAACTAGAGAAGCAAAATATAGTGAGAATTAGAACACAGAACTCATATGAATTTTAGAAGTCCCATTTGACCTACAGAGCTAAAATGTTTTAACAGCTGTACGAGAGACTGACTGAAAATATTAGCACATTTATCCAGGCATGACAAGATTTAAATCTGATTTAAAGCTTCCTCTATCACAATGGCAGATTCACTGTATAAGTTTATTGTACTAGCAACGTCTGTTGGAAACTCCTGACTGAATATCAAATTCAACTACATTTCCAGAGCTATCATTTTAAGAAACATAGTGTTTTCCAGATTTCCTTCCATTTTATTTAAGTCTGAAGAAGTCGTATTTCAATTTTAAAAATCAGAGTGTGGGATCATCTTGATGTCATCCTCAATATGTGATAAACTTGCAGTGCCTTATGGACACCAAATAACATTTCTAGAACACCTGAATAAATTTAACTTTTCACCAGAACTCTAAAGAGTAGGTTCAGACATGCTTGTAGCCCTTCATGAACATGCATATTAAATAGATGGCATATAAAAGTGTAAGAGCACAGTTATGGCAGCACAGAGATACCACATCTAAATCAAGGAGAGACTGGAAGTAGCATGTTAGTATGCAGCCAGATCATAAAACTACTCTATTTTAGAAACTAAAAACATGAATGAGAAATGAGGGAGGAAGAATCAACAAAACAACACCAGCAGCATTCAAACAGAGGAAGCAATACAACCTCATACCGTAAACTCTGAAAAGTAGCAGGAAGACAAAAGACTCCTTGGAATTTGTATTTGGCTCCTATACTCTGGCATTCCAGAAGCTGTACAAGGTGGGGATAAGGCAAGTAGATAAATTATGAAAAACCTAATGCATTTGGAGGGAATCAGATAAGGGAGTCAGTGTCTATGGGAAAGACAGAAAATGTCCTTCCAGGGTGGAAGTCCTTCCCCTACTACACATATCACCGTCTGGCATTAATCTCCCACAGTGCTGCTGCCAACCCACGTGATATCTGTGTGAGTTAGAAAAAGGCACCCTTTTGGGGCATACTCAACCCTGTGGGCACAGGGCTAAACACCTTTGTGCAAAGGAAAAAGTCCTTTCTCTTAACAGATGTAACTCCATCCCAGGACATGTGTGTCAGAGAGCCAAGTGTAAACTGGATTTCAGTCCCCCTGTTGCCCTCTCAACTGAGTACCTTTGTGCAGTGCACGAACTGCATGACTGCCATAGTTGTGCTCCCCAAGGAAGTAAATTGCTATTGGGAGTGGCCATTTTGATTTTTCATCTGGGAGGGTGGTAGATGAAGAGCAAGGGTGACCACAATCCCCAGAACCAATTATCTATAAGAATACTAGTTGAGAACTAGTACCACAGACCCGTGTTTTGTTGCCTGAGAGGGAGCTTATGGGCAGTGGTGATTAGATTTATGACTACCCTTTTTTTTTTTTCTGAAATTGTATTTTATTTTTTTACATGTTTCTTTTGAGAGAGAGTGAGTGGGGGAGGGGAAGAAAGAGAGAGGGAGAAAGAGAGAATCCCAAGCAGGCTCCATGCTCAGTGCAGAGTCCCACACGGGGCTCAATCTCACAAGTGTGAGATCATGACCTGAGCTGAAATCAAGTCAGATGCTTAACCGACTGAGCCACACAGGCATCCCTGAAATTTTGTTTTAATACTATGAGACCTGAATTCACTCTGCCTAATCAAGGGCATATCCCGTTTCCAAAGATGGTGCCTTATAGTATGCGATTGTTCCTCTAAACTGGGTAAACTTAGGCACTTACTTACTGCCTGAGAAGGAGGACTCAGCTGGAAATAGCTAGGAGAGAACAAAAGAGCTCAGATTGGGAAAAGGTTCAGAATACTGCCCACACTGTATCCAGGTGCCCACAAAGTTGCTTGTGCCAATCATGAGAAAGAAGGAAAGAAGCTACCTATAAACTATGTAAAAATACTATAGAAAAAAAAAAAAAAACAGATACGGAACTCGTTCTCTATGCTCAAAGCTCTCAAAGAAATTAAAGAGAAAAGGAATTGATGAAAGAAGAAATCAAAGACAAAATAAGACAACCAACAAGATAGAAAAATAGAGCTGACAAAACAAGTTTCATAAATTAGAAACAGCAAAGAACAAAATATACATAACTGAAAACTGAATTGCTGACATACAGGGAGAGCTTGAGATAATTCAGTCAAATACTTATTGAGCATCAACTATATGCTGGACACTGTTCTGGCATGGTAATGAAAAAAAGGACAAATTTCCTCTCCTCGTGGAGTTTATGTTCTAGTTGGTGTTGGGGACATAGTAACACATAGTAATAAATGCTATAAAGAAAAATAAGACAGGAGGGGAAGAGAAAGAGTGACAGACATTACTAGTATTCCTGTGGCTGTGAAAAGGTCTTATTTCATAAGAAATAATCAGAGTAGGGGTACCTGGGGGGCTCAGTTGGTTAAGTGACTGACTTTGGTTCAGGTCATGATCTCGCGGTTCAGGGGTTAGAGCCCCGCGTCGGGGTCTGTGCTGACAGCTCAGCCTGGAGCCTGCTTTAGATTCTGTGTCTCCTTCTCTCTCTACCCCTCCCCAACTCACACTCTGTCTCTCAAAAATAAACGTTAAAAAAAAAAAAGAATCAGAGTCACTGATGATGGAAAAGGATCTACACGGGGGTGGAGAAGGTTGATCCAACATAAAGAAAATTGGTATCCATGGGTACAGAAAGCTACGATTGACACAGAAGAAAAAAAAAAAATTCAAAGACAAAAAGTTTTTCCTAAATAAGGAAGAACTTTCATTGTTCTGGAAAAATTTGATTGAAAATGAACAACATTGACACATCTTGGAGAAGTTGAAATAAAAAAAAAACACATCATCTTCTGGGGCTCAATTTCAAACCAGTTCAACGTCACACAATAAGGGCAGTCTAAGATTTTTTTTCCCACCTAGTTGTAAAGGCAAAGAATTCTTAAATATACAGTAACTCAGGAATCATAACACTGAGAATTTTTCTTGAAAATAACACTTGACTAAATCCAATAAACCAAGAGAATCGATGTGAATAGTGCAGTAATGGAGAAAACATAATAAATACATAAGAAGTACTCATAAATTGTTAATCCATTAAAATATAAAATTAACAGTAATAACAAGGCAATTTACAGTTATAGAAAAGAGTCACCTGAAAGAAAAACTTTGCAATTTAGAATGATGTAACTAATGGACTGGGATGAAAATCATACAGAAGGCTAACAAAACTCGGTAGGGGCTGAGAAGGAAATATAAGTGAGTTAATTTCCTTGTTTTTCACAGAAAGCCATATTATTCACTTCATTTTTTAAAGTTAATAATCAAGAAATAAAGTTTTTTAAAGTTTACCATTTGAAATACAAGCAGTTTTAAATTACCAGAAGGTGCCTGGTAGGAGGGGTGGGTAGCATTCAGAAAATTAACCATCTAGCAACTAGCAAAAGATAGAAAACAAAAATGACACTGTCCAGATCCCTTATCATTGCAGCTCTCCACTTTAATGTAAGACCACTTTTAATTAAAAGTAAAAAAGCATTACATTTGTACTAGAATTCAAATGGCCTAAATCTGTATACAAAACTAAACAACATCATGGCAGAAATTTCTGGCCGTCCATCAAAATCTATTCTCCACTTCCATAGTAACAGAATTACAGTTGTGCATATATGGCTGCTCAGATATACCACACATTCTATTACCCCACAGAGTATGTCCTTGTGACTTTAGTGGAATGTTCTTTAATGAGATATGAGCAGAAGTAATGCCACTTCTAAGCCTGTTCCATAAGTCTCCATGCTTGCCCCCTCTACCCTCCACCCCCTGGCCCTGTGCTCCTTGCCCATTCCTGTGGGCTGGGATGACTTTGAACAAGGTTAATGTGGTAGCCATTTGTGGAAGATGGCCAAATTGCCTCCATGTCAGTTCCTGTCTAGTGGTGGGCCAGTTTGTACCCCTTCACTCCCCACTCTGCTTACTCTAACACCTGTCATTGACCACTGAGCCAGCATTCTATCAGGACACAGAAACTATCCCAGTTATTTAGACAGAAAGAATGTAATGTAAAGAATTGTTTAACCAAATATAAATGATGAAACCAAGTATGTGTATGAGCCATTGTATTTATTCTAGCAGTTCACTCTAACCAACGGCAAGATACATAAAGTATCTGAAAATGCAAGGAGAAACAAAAACATAATCAGTAACTTACCTATGACCAATGAAATCTGAAAACAAATAATGATAGCATAGGAATAATATAATCACTAATATATAAATATTTAATCTGTATCCAAACCACTGTGATTATTCCTTCTAGTTTCCCTGAAACATTTTGAAGCTGACCTTATTCCAGGTGCCAAAGAAAATCTCCATGCATTTCAAAATTAGATATAGTGAAGACTGCATTCTTATGTCTGGCAAAAGAAAAAAAAAGCCACAGTTTAATAACCAAAATAGAAAAGAATAAAGCCAACCTCTTGTAAATTTTGAAATTCTAAATTGAAACCAAATTGAAATTTCAGAATATCAAATTACTACATATAAGATGGCTATGACCATATTCAGACAAAAATTCATGGTTCTAAACATAGTACTAAATAAGATTGAATGGGGGTTAAATACTACAAGAAATCTTAAAATTAAAGCAAAATAAGGAAAGCACAAGAAAGAAAATGATCAAGTGAAACTAATTCAAGAACAGAAAAAAAGAATAAATCCAATAGCTGGCTTAAAAACAAAAAACTTTAGATAACTATGCCACCAGTTAACCTAATCAAGTAATAATAGGGGCTAATAATAGCTTACATTTCCTGAGCACGTAATCTACCATGCATTGGGCTTAGTTCTTTATATTAAAATGTAATATGCATATAAAACATATAAGCATATAGTGCTATATGTATATTATGAAGTAGCAGCTATTAGTACCCTCATTTTACATATGAGGAAACTGAGGAACAGAGATTAAGCATTTTTTCTAAGGTCCCACAAATTGTAAGTGACTGAACAGAGTCCAGATCACAAAATTAGAATTTAGAAGATTGAAATAATTATTTCACAAATGTGTAAGAAATTAAAATTTTTTTAATGATACATTAGAAAATTCTCAAATTTGTAATATGACTGGTTCAAAGATGCTTTATAAAGAAACAAGCTCATCTACTTTTTTCCCTAGCCTATGCCCACTTTACAACAGCATTGCTTCCTCTGTGATGTGTAAGGTGTCGACTGAACAACACAGTGGGAACACAAGGGAGCAGTTTTTCTAAACTGCTGGAAACCCTGCAGCTCTGAGAGAAGTACATTTACACTGGAATCTGCCTTAATCCTCCTTCCTTGCAAAAAGATCATCTGAGACATATCCATGTGACAGAAAAGGCAGGTCCTAGTTACAGCTTGCTGAAATCATTGAACGGTGCTAAATAAGTACAAAAGTTCACAGCATGAGTGTATTTCACTTTCTTTTTGAGCCCACAATAAAATGAGAACAAAGAAATTCAATAACATCAGTCACTCACCATCAAGTGCCCACCCTGCCATGTTCCTGTGTTTGGTAGAGAAATACAACATGAGGTGGGTAATTAATTCTCCCAACTTGTGCACTCAGTACAGTGAACTACACGGGCAGGTTTAAGTGGCAATTTTGGTTCAAATACTGGCTGAGCCACCAGTAAAGATGACAAGTTCATAAGGGGTTTGGAACATTTAGAGAAGTGTATGTTTTCTGAGTCTGAGAGTGGGTGCTGTAATCAGAAATCTTTCATGCGGCACGCGTTCCCAGCTCTTCAGATTCAATTGTTTTTTGATGGAGATACTGCAAATTATGAAAGCACAGATCACGCCTTAGAAATTTGGCAGCATGATGAAGTTTTCCTTCTGGTCAACTTCATGCACAAGTCTGGGCTGAAAAGAAGCAGGATGATTCCACCAGAAAAGAAATGTTTGAATCTGATTTTTTCTACTACTTCCTTATCCTGAAAAAAAAAATAGGAGAATGACTTTCCAACCTTTGAAATCATTAATCTACCCTCAATTAAAGAGACTCTGTTTCATTTAAAAGACATTTTTCTGGTTTTGCTTTAGTCGGTGTTTCTTATTGACCTATGTTAGAGGACAAAGTGTAGTAGTAGTAGTAGTCAAAATTCCTTGACTCATGTTTATTTTTCCCCAATTTAGAAGTTCACGATTGCCAATTTCATCCTCATGGTCAATATTAATTAACATTCACCTTGCACACAGCCATTTCCTGGTCTCCTGCTTAGCACTGTGAGAAAGGACAAAAACTGGGAATCTGAGAACTTGGTCTCCTGCCACCGGTCTCTCATTTTCTGGATGTTGTGGACCACTTGACTTATCACTGATGCTCTCTGAACTTCAGTTTCCTTCTCTTTAAAGTGACTGAGTTGGGCTAGATTTCTGCAAAGGCCCCTTCAACTTTACCATTTTATCAAATCATCTTATATTTGTGTAACTGTGTGCATCCCCTTTCCTTTATACCTTCACTCCCTGTGTTGCTAGGTGCTGTTTTTCAAAGAGCATCTCCATTCTCTTGCCTTAAATATCACCTCAGTCCTTATAAGTCTCATAAGTCTCTCTAAGGTACTGTTATTACTCCTATTTTACAGATGAGGAGACTGCATAATTTCAGATCTGGGCTCTTATCTCACTACATTTATTTGCCTCACTTTCTTATACAGCTGGTTTATTTTATTTTTTAAGCCATCTGTCTGTCTATCTTTTTTACAATAATGGCTAAGAAAAAGCAAGTTGAAACAGTGTCCTCTGTTGATTTGGCTTCTGCTCCATTACATCCCTCCTCCTCACATTAATGGAGCCCCCAGGCCAATTAGGGGTAACTGGCTCTCTTTAGAACCCAGGAGACTGGAGCTTATCTCTTGGGGGGGCGTACTTCCCTACTCCAGAATTCCCACGGACTGGTACATTTGATTGACAGGGACAGCAGAGATTGACATCTCTTCCTATCTAAAACTTAAAACCTTTTAAGATCCATGGTCTCATAACCAAACATGGCTTTGATTTAAACTATGGCTTTTATATGGTGTGAGCAGGAGGTGATGAGATAGAAGTCTTTTTTTTTTTTAATATGAAATTTATTGTCAAATTGGTTTCCATACAACACCCAGTGCTCATTCCAACAGGTGCCCTCCTCAATACACATCACCCACCCTCCCTCCCACCCCCAGCCCCCATCAACTCTCAGTTTGTTCTCAGTTTTTAAGAATCTCTTATGTTTTGGCTTCTACCTGTACCCTTTCCCTGATCCTGGTGAGGCCCGACCTGGAGCTGAGACTCCTGCTAAATGTTCTCATACTCCCATATGTCCTTTTCAGTTCTTTTGTTCTTCCTGGGATCCTCCCCGGCAGGGGATGTGGGAATCACTTTCTTACCCTAGAACTATACCACTGCCAAATACTTGGACTGTATCCTCCACTCACGCAGTTTGAGGTCTCAAGTCTAATTACCATTCCCTTCTAGCCATTGCAAAACTGAATGTAAACACTTTGTTCATCTTGTAAATAAACCTTCAATGACTCTCTATTTTCTGACTTTTTTAGTCTGTCCAGGCTTTACAGTCTTCAAAACAGACACAGATGTGGTCTCCTTGCCTGATATATACTTCCCGTCCTTCTCTCTTATTTCTTTCTTCCATCATCATGACCCCTCCTCCTCCTAATAGTCTCTGTCTCGGCATGCCCAAGGATGCCACAGATTCCACACAGTTATAGAATATAGACTCTCCACTGGTGCATTTATTATTTCATGAAGCCAATGCTTTCTTTAGATGGAATATAAGCCTTCTGCATCCTAGCATTCAGTAAAGGCTGAATAAATTGGGTGTCTCCACCCACTACCAAGTAATAATAAATTTATTATGAATGGGATTTTTTCCAAAGGGAAATGTTACTGTCTTGCTGTCTGAAAATAGGGACTAAGGGCTGTTTTTGTAGTTTTATATATGACTGTTCAGCAAGAGAGAAATTCAGTCTACCTGTACATGTTTATCTCATCTAGAAAATTAAAGGTAAAAAAATGTAATCTCAGTGTTTATGAGAATTACTGATGAATGACTATAGTCATCTGAAAGCAAAAAGCTGAGAATTCCAACTTTGTAAAAATAGCTTTAGACTCACATTCTGAAACTGGAAGATTTTACGCAAATTAATAATACAAGTGATTTTTCAACTTCTATTGAGCAGGGAAGTAAATAACTAGAACTAGCAGAGTCAGCAGTTAGTTAAGTGGTTCTCCCAAATGCATCAAGTGCAGGGCCATTAATTTTCTCTGTTGTGGAGGTGGAGGATGATCTCAACACAATTCCTTCTACTTTTGGCCCAGTGCCCCGTATCCTTGACAAGAGTTTAGTTGGCAACGTTTGGTTAAAATACATTATGCCAGTGAATTTTTCCTTAGATTCTTTAACTAAGAAGAGACCCAAGGCAGCAGCACATAGTATTAGCTGGAGCAAACCCTTGCCTTTGTCACTTGCTTTACTATGAAGTGGAGGGAACACATGTTCATCCATAGGTCTTGGCTCCTCTCTCCTCATCAGATGCATGAGGGAAACCTCAGAGGGCCACTGTGAGGAAAAAGTGGGGTGATAAATGAGAAAGTGCACTGAAAAATAACACTGTAATATATAGCATATTGTCATTGAAGGTTTCTGGGTATAAAACAACAGGTCTGCATAGTAGTTATTCCATTACACAACTTATAAAATGAAGTTTCAACTATGTACAGGGAGACTGTTTTGTTGCACACATGGGAGACTGACTTGAATATGCCCATTTGGTACTAGAATAGTGACTACATAGGCCTTTGGCCCAAAACTCCCATGCAGGCCGGAGGTCCATATGAATCTTTGCCAGATGCTTCCAACATAATGATTCATGACAATATTAGCCACCTGTTCAAGGACCTTTCCCAGCCACCATCTCCTTTTACCCTCATAATCACTGGGCCTCTGCTCTGGGGTGGTTCCCCTCCTCCTAAAGTGGTGGCCCAACATGGAGCCCAGGTCTCACCACCATGCATCCACACTGGAGTTGCCCCAAAGGCCATTCCGCCTGAATTCTGTGATTAGAGAAAGGGGGCAGCTGCCTCTATCATAGTTTAGGCCTGAGGTTTTATGAATTTTGTAGATCCGAGGGGCAGCAGCTATTCTTCTCTGTTGCCACTGTTCCATTTAGTGCCTATCTTGTTGCCTTTGGGCAACACTGATGCAAACACCACCTCTCTGGAGTGATATTATTCTCCCAACTCTCCTTTTACCACTTATTATGTGTCAATTGGTCTGCCCATAGGACCTGGCCATTTGTTATCATCCTGAGAAGGTGAAGGATGGACAATCTGAACTCTGAGAGCAGGAAGAATGGTAAAAAGGTGCTTTGACGTGTGAAGTGTATACTGAGGTCTCAGCTGTGCAAGAGAAAGCCTTTGGGCAGGAAGCAGAAGTAGGGTCTCCTATGAGGTTTCTGTTTCCAAAACACATGATTAATGAGTGCACATTCATGCGTGCGTGTGTGTGTGTGTGTGTGTGTGTGTATGTGTGTCAGCAGGGAGGGGGGTGACAGGCAAGAAGAAATCTCATCCAACAACCAGTGCATGGTGAAGAGCAATTGATACCCAATGAGGCTTTTTTAGAATGTCGTTTTTGCTGCCAGCGCAGCATGGCTCCATCTCTGGCTATAGCTGAAACCAGGGTTTGCCTCAGGCTTCTCAGGACATAAGCAGGTTTCTCTTTCAACCCCAGCCAACCCCTGCAGCTATGCTGGGATCTCACCCCTCTGGTGTTTTTAGGCACTTTACCCATCAGTCATCTCCTTTCTGTTCTACTCTTTACTGAATCCTTATTAACATTAACATTTGCTTACATTCTCCCAGCTTACAAAAACCTTCCTCCCTCACCCCACATGGCCCTTCATCCACATAACCTTTCTTCTCTTCGCTTCCCATCCACAAACAAATTTCTCAAGACAATATGCACATATTCTATTTTTTCACACTCCTGTCTCAGAAATGACTCTTACTAAGGTCTCCAATAATTTTCATGTGACCAAGTCCAAAGGACATTTTTTTAGGCTTCATCCCTTCAGCAGTGTTTAAACAACCTCTCCTGCCTGAAAGCACTATCTTCCTTTGGTTTCCAGGTCACTACATCTCCTGGTTTACCTCCTCCTCCCTGGAAGCTCCTTCTCAGCTGCTTTAACCAGCTCATTCTCTTCTATCCACCAGGGGAATGTTGGCATTCCCCTTTGGCTTCACCCAAGACCCCCTATTCTACTCTGTTGTCTCCTCCTGGGTGGTCTTGCTTGTAGGACATCAATGGTCCAGAACCTACTATACGACAATGACTCCTGTGTTTATATCTTTAACCCAGATCTCACCTCTGACACCAGACCCATATTCAACTACCTACTTGACAGCTCAGTCTATGGACACTTCATCGTCAGTATATCCAATATCAAACCTATAATGATCTCTCTCCCAACTCCTAAAATCCTGATTTCTTCCAGTTTTCCTTCCATAATCCATATACCCAGCCACGGAGGCATCATATTTGGAATTCATCACACCCATAGTCAGTTACTAAGGTCTTGTAATTCAGGTCTCAATAGACCTTATATTAACTCACTGCTCTTGTTTCCTTTGAGTTAGGCCACCATCATCTTGTAGCTGAACTAATGTGATACACTCTTAACGAGTCTTCCTGTTTTCTCTCTTGCCTTCCTCAGTCTATTTTCTAGCCATCAGCAGGGGATGTACTTTTGGGAATGAAAATCTTAAAGGGGGCTTGGGTATTGAGGGGAGAGCAGGGAGACTTGAGACTCTTAAAAAGTAGAAAACCAATTGTTCTAAGATAAAATTCAAAATTCTTTTTTGTGTTTCTCAGATTCACCACAAAGCCTTTCTCCTGTTTTCTCTGCTGCCTCCTCACTTCACTCCTTTTGTCAGGCTCTCTCCTATTCAGCCATCAGCCCTCAACTCAATTGTCATTCTACAGGAAGCCTTCTTGGAGCCTCAAGACCAGAAAGCTCCTGATGTTTCATGCTTCATTCTCTCAAAGACGTAGAAGCAATGATCACAATTGTAATTCAATAATTGATGAAGGGATTAGCTCCTTAAAAACCTTACGCTATCCTAAAAAAACCTATTGTGGTGATGGTTGAACAACTCCATGAACATATGAAAAGCCATTAAATTGTACACCTGAAATGTGAGAATTGTACAGTATGTGAATTATATTTCAATAAGCAGTCTTTAAAAAAAGCCTTACATGAGAATGAAAGCTCTAGAGGAGGCAGGAAACTTGTCTATCTTGTTTATCATTGAGAACCTGGCACACAACAGGGTGCCTTGCACATAGTGTGTGCCTAAATATTGGTTGAATCGTGGTGTATAGTATGAGTGGATACCAGGGCTGTTCTTCTGAATGGGTCTGGCTTTCTAAATGTTTTGTGTTTTCTTTAATTTGGGAAAGAAAGGTTGGCTTTGATCTATTCCACCCTAATTATTTTAGTACTTTTTACGTAAATGCCCTTAGACCTCTGTCACGCAGCAAGGGGAAGCCGTGACCCTGAGTTTAGAGGTTCCAAGCCCATCAGAACCTGGAGTTTTTGCATTTCCCCTCTGAAAGCCTGTGCCTGGTAGCACCAGGCCAACCCTATACCTGCAGATATAGTGAAATGGTGTCAGGTGTCTCAGTCCTTCACACAGTGTTCTTACCTACAGTTCCTAAGGAAACACAGCTGATTACTGTCATTATCATTACTGTTTTACATCTCCTGACTGGTTTCTTTGTTGTTTGGTATGGCTCCACAGAGGTGCCACACACATTCATGTCAACACCGAGGAAATTCCGTAACCAATATAAATCAATCACAGAGGGAGCCATCAGAGAGAATTCCGACTGACCAAAGACCCTTCTTTCTACAAAGCATTAACCTTTATTTATTTTAGAATTATTCTAAAGGGAACCAAACACAATGAGTCTGACCCCATTTGGTTCCATCTCTTTTTACTCTCCTTTCTCTATCACTGACTCCAGATGAAACAAAATATGCTCCAGTGAGCATGCTCATAGTTTGCATCATAGCTGGAAAAGCTGCCTTATTTGTGTTCCCTGGGTGAGCATGTGGCAGCCTGGGACAACACCAAAATAGATGTGTAAGAAGAGTAGGTAGGTAAGTGTACTTCAGAAGGAGATTCCAATTGCAATTTTTCTTTTCATCACAAATCCCTTTCCCAAGCAGTGCATCACTCTGACTTTGAAATTACTGCCTGTGCAGACTGCCTGAGACCTAAAAGACTTTCCAACTGAAGCCCCTTGTGGCTTGTTTATGTAGGATATTAATGGGGCTGATTGCAGAATGCATCTCTGGGTAAAAATACCCACCAATGAATGTAATAGTTCTGGGGCGGGAAAGCTAGAACTTCTGGTTTTTTACTATATAACAATTTCCTACAAATTACTTCTGTCTTCTATCAAATGCCATCCAGGAGCACAAGGGTTGGGGGAACTGGAGTAATGACTGTGGTCAAGACACATGCAGGAGTCTCCATACAATACTGCCAGATTGGCATATTTCCACATGTACTTGCCCAATTGCTGAGATCTTTAACGATTTATTTCTAGATTTTTAATTGTTGTGAGTCTCCTAACAAAGTCACTCATTCATTCAAAAATTTTGATTAAGCACATTATAGGCACTAGGGATCTAGTGGCAAACAGGACAAGGGAGGTCTCTGTCCTCAAGGAGCTTACATTCTAGTGTGGAGAGACAGAACAATAAGGCAAGAAATACAATAATGTCAGAGATTAAGGATAAAATGAAACAAAACCAGGACAGTGATTAGAGACTTATGAAGGGAGAAACAATATTTTAGGGAACATCAGAAAGGCTTCTATGAGCAAGTAGAATTTGAACTAAATGATGGGAAGGCATCAGCCATCCTGATTAGACAGAAGAGCAATTCAGGAGGACGGAACTTCAAATGCCAAGGTCCTGGGGCTGGAACATGTTAGTTGTGTGCATAGAACAGAAAGAAGTCCAGAGTTGCTGGACCAGCGTGAACAAAGGGGAATGGGTAGATGTGAGTTTTGAGCAGGGCTGGAACTAAATCAAGTGGGGACCCTGCAGCCCTCAGCTAGGGGTTTTGTTTTTAGTCTAAGTGCTGTGGGAAGACATTGGACAGTTTTAAGCAGTGAGTGTAGGGGATGATGTGAATGCCTCGGAGTGAAGAAGAATTTGGAGGACTCATTGCAGCGTTGGAAACACAGGCACAGCCCCTGGTAAGGCCAAGGCCAGTTGATGTTTGTCCAGCATCTCAGCCAAGGGCCAGAAATACTAGCTCTCACTAAACCATCTCCTTTGGCACTGGTTAACCAGTTGGCCTTTAAGTTGAGACTAACTTTAAGAAAACGCAACTAAAAATCTTGTGTCTTTAGCTGTGTATTTCATCAGTGCCCTCCATCCTTTCCAATTTGTTGTGGCAACTTATATTGGATTCCCAAACTCAGGTGCTATTTCTTTTTAATGAAGAGGCTCTGGCCTTAATTAAGATGACTTGGCCATATTTGCAGAGTTAACATTCTACCTTTAAAACCGCTGTCACCAAATTGCTGGGTGCCTGAAGCCAGCCAGCCACCTCCGAAAGCTGCTTTTCTCTATGCCTCCCTGTCAGGAGATGGGTAAACACCTAAGGGCTTCTGGGGACCTCTTATTAAAGTGCTGGACAAGGCTCTTCTGTGACATTTGTCATGGTTCTTAGAAGCAGAGAATTCTCAATTAGCCATGTAGTCTGCTTTTAGAATCTAGTTCAAACATCATATCCTCAAATACACTAAATTATAATTTTTTTTCTGCCGATTACAGATAAGAGATCCAAGCATTTTAAAACATATTGCTCTTTTCTAGGGGAGGAATAAAAATCTTTACACTTAAAAATTGCAGCAACCAACCATCATGTTTTTCCTATGATGTAAAGGAGCACATCCTTATGTTCTTCACAAATAAAGGTACTGTCTGGGTCAGAGTGGAGTGTGGGAGGTGAAAATGGCTGCATGATGAATTTTGGTTCCACTTTATTCTCTGCCTACTTGTGATTTTCAACTCCCACTAGTGTTTTCCAGTAACCTAATACTGAATTACAGCATTCTTTTCTTTAGCAAGGTCTCTTGACAGTTAGAACTAAGGTAATAATAATGGGAGGCAGGAGGAGGAAATGGATCTTTAACCAGCTTTTATGGTCTATGATAGATGGAGAAAGTAGAGCACGTGGTTAGCTTTGAGTGAAGCCCAGGGACAGGGTCCGGTAATAGGTCTGACAATTTTAAAATCTATTCTGCACATTAAAAAAAGTTAATCATCAAATTGCTTTCATAATAGTCCCTCAGAAGCAAGACATGATTCTGCCAATTTTTCAAAGAACCAGCAAGGAGGCTTTGGTGGCTAAACTCCACCACTGGATCAGAAGATGGCACAAGAGGGAAGGACAGGAACTCAGACGATGGAACAGCAAAAGACATCTGTCTCTGCCTTTCTTAGGAGTCTTTGGTCAATGTGAGTGGAGAAGGTGTTCTCTGGGTATGGCCTCTCCCAGCTAAGGAAAGCAAGACATGCTGTAGCAGGGCTTGGGAAACTTCAGTGCCCCCTTTCCAGACATTCTCACCCATATAACCTCATTGACATGGATTCATCATGCAGGCTGCCTAAGGGCAGAGCCAAGAGGCAATTTCCACCCATTTGCACTTTGCATTTTCATCTTCAAAACCTCTCATTTCCACTCCTCCCAATTACCTCTTCCCACCAGCTTTGCAAACCTGAGTTTTATCTTTTAGACCCAACTTGCCTACAAGCATCATATCCAACCAGTTCCCCTCCTGCTCAGAAACATTTCTTGAATCCCCACTGTTTACAGAATAGGGTTCAGACTTACTAAATTGTGTGTTGGAAAAGTCCCAAAGCTGTACTCTGCAACTGACTAGCTCTCTTCTAAGGGGAGAGTCCTGCAACCCATTTGGTCCAGAAGCAGAGTGAAGGGACTGTCAAGACCACACCCGTCCCTTTGCTTATGGGTACAGATGATAGGAAATATTTATCTCCTTTTCTATGTTGCAGTCTTTAGATTTGTTGAAATGTCAACTTCATGAACACATCTGGGTTTCTCTATGTATTTACCCATTTCCAGATAAATTCTGAAGAGGCAGAGGGAGAGCATGTACAAACACATTACACCAACTCTTTCTCTATCCCTGTTTGAGGCTCCTCTCTGTGAAATAGGAAAAACAACACTTAGTTCAGTGGCTTGTACATGAAAGTGACACTCTGTCATATCTGGTCCCAACACTTCATTTTATTCCCCTCCACACCCCCTCTTACAGCTCTGTAAGCTCTGCAGTGCCTAGAAGGGTGCCTCACATATTAGTAGCTTAGTACTCTGTGAGAGACAGCGTGATGGGGGAAGAGCTGAGAGAGAATCCCAAGCAGGTTCCACACTGAACTCATGAACCAGGAGATCATGACCTGAGCTGAAATCAAGAGATGCTTAACTGACTGAGCCACCCAGGTGCCCCAATTCTGATGTCTTTTACTCACTTTGCTATGGGATGTCTTTCCTCAAGGTCTCTCCACGAAAAACCAAAAAATGCATCTCTCCAAGTTTTGCTGTCCTGCTTATTTCTGATCCATTAACACAGAATGGTCTGCCCTATGAATGGCCGCAGTGGCCAGGCTGCCATCCTTCAGTGGGTTTCTTAGGGAGTGGGGAGTAATGCCACAGCAATTTAATTTCGTCTCTGCTCCCCAATCAGATGTGGCAGATGGCTGGCCCGGGGAGCCAGCAGATCTAAATTGAGTCTCTTACAGCACACCCTGCGTTCAAGGTTCATCTTGTTCAAGGGTACAGTGCAAAGAACGGAGTCTCAATCAAAGTGAAAGCCATAGGTGATAAGGCTTCCACTTCCTCCAGCTCCACATTCCTCTGCCTCCAGCTCTGCATTCCTCTGCCTCCAGCTCCAGCATTACCAAGAGCACAGCTCTGCCTCTGATAAAAAACAATAACAAAAACAAAACAAAACAAAACAAAAAACCAATAGACCAGACTTCCTACCCGATCCCTCCTGCCTGGTTGAGTTTGGGTGGTAATTCCCATTTAATTACTGCTTTATCACCATCATGGCAAATGATCTCCAGTTGCTTTTCACATCCATCTGTTGGAAGTTGCTTTAGCTAAAGCTCTCAAGCTACTCCAGTAAGGGATTGAAAGGAGATTAAACCAAGGAAGATAATATAATAAATAATAATAGCCAGCATTGACTGAATATGTTGTATGTCAGGTAATGTGCTAAGTACTTTGCATGAATTATTACTTAATTGAATCCCCCTTGCAACTTTGTAAGGTAGAGGGGAGTATCTCCATCTTAGTGATGAAGAAACCAAGTCTCAGTTCCACAGCTGAGGGGTTCCACAGGTTCCGCAGCTTTGTCAAGGTCATAGAGTTATAAATGGTAAAATTAGAATTCAAACCCAAGTTGGTCTGCTTCCAGAGTCCATGCTCTTAATCATGTCTCAGTTTTCTGGGAAGAACTGAACCCCAGACTTGTTTTCTCGAATTGTCCAACAGCATTTTCTTATTCTGCATCTTATCTCTTGCCTGTCTGTCCCAAATTATTGACCCACTCTGAACTTCAAGGTCCCCATATAGAGTGGTTAAAAGTAAAGGTATCACATGCACTGAGTGTTTTGTCAACGTTGTATCAGCCAGAGCAGAGATTCAGAAAATGCTACTTACATTTCTCAAGAGGAACCTCTACATGGATACTTCGTTTTTAAACTAAAACATTTAAAACATTTGGATGTTAAAATGTCTCTTGGTTTAGAGACATTTGGATGTACACATTCTGTGAAAGATTCCTTTTATAAGTCACTTTATCCAATGTAAAGACTAGTCTTGCTAATGAATGATGTCAGTGAAGTAAGCTGTTTCCTCTCGAAGATTTATGTTCTAGTAGCCAAGGTGAGTCCACCCAGCTTGGTCAGCCTAGAGGGTAAGAAACAATGAGAGGCAGGTGTGATTTCACAATGAGGCATTCATGGGCAGCTTCACATTTACCTTCTTTGGCTGAACCACATCCTCTGCTTGGTGAAGACCATGCAGGAGAAGAAGAACCTTGTTTCACTTCTACCCCTCATACACCTAGGAGCAAATTGAACCCTTTGTGATTAAAGCCTATTGAAGTCCTGGGGCTTCCTTCTTTAATTTTATTTTTCCTCCTGGTTTTCTAGGGGTTTGTTTCAGGAGAGGCTTGAGAAATCATGCAGTGTAATTGGATGATTGGTGTCCTTTAATTAAGGCAGCGAAATGTGCAGCACATTTCAGGTTGATTGTAGTAAGGCTAGGCAGTTGTCTGCTATATAAAGCTCAGAGAGGCTTATTTTAATAACCTGCGAGGTGAAATTGCCATCTGTAGTTTGGTCTGTGCTGTTAAGACTATGGGGTTACATTTGTATGTAAAAACTAGTGAGGCTTCTGAATGATCACCCCTTAATCTAGCCCCATGTGGGTCCTGTCTTAATGAATTATGATGACCAGTTCCTTGGTAGTCAGGAAATTGTCATTGCATGGAATTAAATGATCTCTTGATAAATTTTAAATCAGTGTGGTTTCCTTCCAGCCCTCACAGCTATCCTCTCTAATCATGCAGTTTGTGCCTAGTTGAATATTTAACTAATTTTACTACTAGATTAGAGCACAATTCGGGAAGTTAAGAAGGAAAGTATCCTTAAAATTCAACATATTCCTAGCTCAGATGTAAATTACTTTTAGATTACTTGGTATTTTGGAAAATGTGCTACAATTGTATTGAAAACCAAATGTGCAAAGATAAAGTTTCCCTTAATTTTAAAAATAAATGCTCAGAAAACTTGGGAGTATAGATAATTATAAGATATGTACATGGCTAGGGTGGAAGTAAATACTATTTTATCATGGTGATACTTATGCATCCAGATGGCATCCCATAGAAAGCTTTCCAAGAATTGGTATTGACAGGAACTCATAAAAAAATGCTTTTGTTGTATATCCTGATTCACATGTCTGGGTTGCTCTTGTCTCATTGGTTACACTTGGGACCATTTCTTTCTCTGGGGGCTCACCTATCCCAGATTATGTCAGCTCAAGATAATGTGAAGAAATGACAACAGTGACCTACCTCTCAGGAGATAGGGATGATTCAATGAGACAAATATAGCATTGTCACTGTGTGTGTGTGCATGTGTGTGTGAGAGAGGATAAATAAACAGATATCCAGGACATACCTCTGAAGATATGTATTTAATAAAAAGGATCCTGCATACAAATGGCCAACAGATACATGAAAAGATGTTCAACAAAATAAGATACCACCTCACACGTGTTAGGATGCCTCTTATCAAAAAGACAAAAGATAACAAGTGTCAGGGAGGATATGGAGAAATGGGAACACTTGAACACTGTCAGTGGGAATATATATTGGTAGAGGCGTATAGAAAACAATATGGAGGCTCTGAAAAAAAATTAAAACTAGAATTATCAACATAATGATTCAACAATTCTATAGATTACCTCAATGTTCACCATGGTAAGTGTAGTCACCACACAATGTTATTATAATATTATTGACTATATTCCTTATGCTGTACTTTTCATCTCTGTGACTTATTTATAACTACAAGTTAGTACCTCTTAATCCCCTTAATATGTTTTGCCCATCCCCCTCCACCTCCCCTCTGGCAACAACCAGATATTTTTTGTATTTAAGAGTCTGTTTTTTTGTTTGTTTGCTTTGTTTTTTAAATTCAAGTATAATTAACATACAGTGTTATATTAGTTTCAGGTGTACAATATAATGATTCAGTAATTCTACACATTACTCAGTACTCATTATGATAACTGTACTCTTAATCGCCTTCACCTCTTTTACCTATCCCTCCACCCACCTCCCCTTTGGAAACCATGAGTTTGTTCTCTATAATTAAGAGTCTATTTTTTTGGTCTCTTTTTGTTGTCGTTCATTTGTTTTTTTTCTTTTTACATTTCACGTATCAGTGAGATCATATGGTATTTGTATTTCTCTGACTTATTTCACTTAGCATTATACCCTCTAGATCCATCCATGTTGTTACAAATGGCAAGACCTTGTTTTTAATGTCTGAGTAATATTCCGTTGTGTATGTATAATATATATAGTATCTTCTTTATCCATTCATCTGTCAATGGACATTTAAGTTGCCTCTATATCTTGGCTATTATAGATAATAATGCTGCTATAACCATAGTGCATTAATTATACTTAAAAAAATTAAAACTAGAACTGTCATGTGATACAGTAATCCCACTTCTGAGTATATATCCGGAGGAAATGAAATCAGTATCTTGAAGAGATATCTGCACTTCCATGTTCAGTGTAGCATTATTCACAATAGCCAAGATATGGAAATGACTTAAATATCCATCAACAGATGAATGGATAAAAAAAATATGTGTGTATATGTGTACACACACACGCACACTGGCATATTACTTAGCCTTAAAAAAGAAGGAAATCTGCCCATTTGTGACAACATGTGGATAAACCTGGAGGACATTATGCTAAGTAAACAAGCCAGACACAGAAAGACAGAATCCTCTTGATCTCACTTATATTTGAAATCTAAAATAGTGAGACTCATAGAGGCTGAGAGAAGAATGGTGATTGCCAGGAATTTTGGGGGAGGGGGAAATGGGGAGAGGCTTTTCAAGGAGTGCAGAGTTTCAGTTATGCGAGATGAATAAGATCTGCAGAGCTAATGTATAGCATGGTGACTATACTGAAGTGTATATACTGAATAGTATACTGAAGTGTATATTTGACATTTGCAGTGAGGGAAGACTTCAGTGTTCTTCCCACATACACAAAAGAAAATGGTGACTATGTGAGGTGACATGTTAATTTTGATTGTTTGTGGTGATCATTTCACAGTATTCACACTATATATCAAAGCATCAAGTTATACACCTTAAATATATACATTTTTATTTGTTAATGATATCTCAACCATGCTGTTATAAACAAACAGGCAGGGTCCTTTGAGGACTACTTGATTTCTCCTATGGCCTTCCCTGACCTGCCCAGTTCACAGTGGCTCTGCTGTCCCCTAGCTCTGGTAACTCTGGTACCATTCTCCTTCTGAACCACACCTCCTAGCAGCATTGATCTATACACTACTGATCTCAGGTATGTCCTTCTTGTCTCCTTAGTCAGCCTATTAGCTCCTTCACAGCAGTAACTATATAGGAAATGGCTTCTCTGCTCCTCATAATACCTATACACATGGTAATGTACTTAGCTTACTAGCCTCGCTATTAGGAGGGAAAAGGCAAGCAAAGTTGACAAGAAAGCTTTCTATTTACCTGGAATTAAGACTGATGTAGACCTGGCTTTTCACTATGAATCTTGCTAATCTTTGGGCTGCTTCTTAAAAGCCTCAAAAGCCACGGACAGCCTGAAATTGGGATTATGTGGCTGGTTTTGTTCCTTTCTTAACAAACTCAAGTTAGCTATGAAGGCTAGGAGTTTTCAGAAATCTGGCTTTCATCCTGTATGACAGGAAGCTACATGCAGAATAATGTTCTTTTCCACAAAGCTGTCTACTGTTAAATGATTGAACACCACTCATAATTTGTTAGAGGAGGGGAGCATCAAGTCTGTTGTGCATGTGGCATCTTTTAAATGCTGAGTTTTTTTTTCTTTTCTTTTGCTATTTGAGCTCAACTTTGAACTGATTTTCAGAGCTAGTGAGAATATTGAAAGTAGTTTTTTTCTGAAACAGTTCAGTTTTCTTAGGAAGTTTATAGAAAACCTTAAGATATGTAATGCTACCATTGTTTGGGAAATCATACCAATTTTACAAGATGGACATACCTGAGAACAATGATGCATAGATCAGTGCTGCAAAGAGGTATGGTTCAGATGGTAATTCTTACTAAGTCATAGAAATTATCTAAGTCTGAATCCATATACTTAGAATCATATATTCAGAATATGAGCCATTGTTCACATTTAAATTTAGTCTCCAAATTAAGATGCTCAATAACATGGGGTTGGAAATATAAAAGGAGTAGTAGTGATGGTAGAATTAGGAAGTAGAGAGAAATCACTATCAGATGCTGGTCACTAGGGATATCCTCTGAATATGCACCACCTCCAAAGAGCTGGCTCCATTTTTGCTCAGCTCCTTGACCTAGGTAAGTAATTCAGCATTACCAATATGGCCCAATGGAGGGACAAAGTTGATGATAAAGCCTTGTCATTCTTTTCTTGGTCTTAGCTTAACCATTTTTTTAAATTATTTCTATAGACTCCATTTCTTTAGGAATTTATTTTTAAAGTTTATTTATTTTGAGAGAGAGGTAGAGAGGAAGTGGGGGAGGGATAGAGAGAGAGGGAGTGAGAATCCCAAGCAGGCTCCATGCTATCAGCACAGAGCTTGATGCAGGGCTCAAGCTCAGGAGCCATGAGATCATGACCTGAGCCCAAGTCAGGAGTCAATCGCTTAACTGACTGAGCTATTCAGCGCCCCTCCTAAGAAATTTAATATCTCAGTGGAAATTCCCTGTCTGAGCTATCCAGCGCCCCTCTTTAAAAATTTACTATCTAAGTGGCAATTCCCTGAGCTAAGTATATCATTTAGATATTACCATGTAACAAATCACTCGAAAAAAAAATCAAGCATTTATGTAACTCATGATTCTGTGGACTGGTTGGGTAATTTCTCTGTTCTCCTCTCGGCTTGCTCATGCACCTTTGGTCAGCTCTGGGTCAGATAGGTACCTGCAGATATTGGCTGGACTTTCTTAAATGTTGGGAGTCAACTGGCTGCCAGCTGGTTTAGGAAGACCTTGAGTCTTCTCCAAGTTCAGATAATCCAGCTTGCTCACACTGCAGTAGTAGGGATCCAAAGACAGAGAAGCAGTGAACAGGGTCTCTTGATGCTTGGGTTCAGAACATGCACAGTGTCACTTCTGCCTACTCTGTTGGGCAAAAGAACTCACCACACCAGCCCAGATTCAAAGGATGGAGTATTAGACTCTATCTCTGGAGGGGAGGGGCTGCAAGTCACATTGAAAAGAGCATGGGTACAAGGAAGGTAAAGAATTATGGGTTTGGTTTTTGTTTACAGTTTATCACACTGGGAAAATCTTACACAGATACAAACAAAAAATCATATTTTAGCTACTGAAATGTGGGAGCAATGATCAGAGTGCAAAATTAGGTGTCATAATTTAAAAGAAAATGTTTATCCTGTATTCTAATTTTAGGTGTCCCTTCTCTCAGGGGTTGACCTTGGTTATTTTGCTATTGTTGCTCTCTCTTCTCATTTGGCTACATTTTCAAAAAACTAGGATTTTCAGATGCCTGAGATCATTTAAGATGCAGGTCTTAAATGTATGTTTGGAATCTTTGTTCTGTGTAATTGCTTTCTTTGGCTATAATAGTTTAGTTTTTCTACGATGTTTATACTCAATATTTCTTTGCAGCATTTAAGAAAGTCCTGTCTTCTAATTTAGTGCCATTAAATTAAAAATGTTTTTGAAACAGTGTTCTGAGTGAAAAATAAAAAGATCTGGCAATATTCATGAACCTTCAATTTGCAACTACCATGAAAGTCTTTTATTTTATTTTATTTTATTTTATTTTATTTTATTTTATTTTATTTT
>NW_026057588.1:24018248-24184869 GCF_023721935.1 Panthera uncia
TTATTTTATTTTATTTTATTTTATTTTATTTTATTTTATTTTATTTTTATTCCAGGATAGTTAAGATACAGTGTAATATTAATTTCAGGTGTATAATATAGTGATTCAACACTTCCTTACATCACCCTGTTCTCATCATGACAAGTACACTTAATCCCTATCACCTATTTCACCCATCCCCCCACCCACCTTCCTTCTGGTAACCATCTGTTCTCCATGTTAAGAGTCTATTTCTTGGTTTCTCTCTCTCTTTCCCTTTGTTCCTTTATTTTTTTCTTAAATTCTATATATGAGTGAAGTCATATAGAATTTGTCTTTCTCTGACTGACTTATTTCATTTAGCAGTATACTCTATAGCTCCATCCATGTTGTTGTGTCTTGAGACTCCAGGCCAGGGGTGGCCAACTCACTGACCAAGGCAGATAAGGTCTGAGTGAACTGCTGGGTGTGTTATCTCAGAGGCAATAGAGAGTAGGGGAATCCGGCGGTAAACTAGCAATTCCTGACATTTGATACATGTTAAAATCACCTGAGGAGTTTTAAAAAAGTGCCCAGGCTGTGTTCCAGACTCATTAAAACAGAATCCCTGGAAATGAAAAACAGATATCAGTATATTTTTAAAGCTCCTCGGGTAATCTCAACGTACAGCCCGATTTATGAACAAATAGATTAAGCCAGGATGTCTCAGTCTTTGATGTGCAGACAAATGACCTGGAGATTCAGATGTAGATACATCAGGTTTAAGGTGGGACTGAGATTCTGCATTTTTAGTGAGTTCCTGAGTGATGCCAATGCTGTTGGTTTTCAGACCATACTACAAAAAACAAGAATCTAAAGATCTCAAGCAGCCCACAGAGAGTTTTGTGGGCTTTTTTTTTTTTTTTGGTTGGTCTATTGCATATTTAAACACAAATTGAGTCAACATTTCAAAATTGAGAGATTTCTCATAAAAATTCATATTTCTGATTTCTCATGAAAAAAGCAAATGATCTCATGATACCAGCTCTTCATTTCCACATAGATTAGCGCTGAAGAGCGACTGCCCCTGATAAGAGGGTGCAAGTGATTCACCAAGGGAGGCTTTGAAGTGCTTTTCCCTGTGTTTGTTTATGAATAGTATAAATGTATCTTTTTCCATATGGACTGGCACAACACATGAGTGCACACGTGCATGCTCAGCAAAAACCATAAAGGCAAAAGCCAAGCAATGAAGTGGGAAAAGGTGAAAGGAGAGGAAAAGAAGAATAATTTCTTAAAACTTAGATATGCTTATTAGTAAGGACCCTAATTGGTTGCATCAGAAACCTACTGGATCTCTTTAAGGGGAGAAAACAATTGAGGGGGAATTTAGTATATATGGGTAGCTCATGGATCCACGATGCAGCTGGGTTTCAGAAAAGAATAAACTCAAGGACAGGGATGTCATCAAGGCAGACCTTCTCTTTGACTTCATCCTGGCTGCCCTCTGCACATCTTCCTTTATTCCATGTCCTTGCTTCCTCTGTTCTATAGTTCACCTGGTGTAAGACATGGCCACCAGCAATAACTGGGTTTACATGCTGAGGATCTTGCTACGAGTCCCACTCCATATTCCTGAGGAAGGGATTATGAATGGCTCAGCATGGAGGATGACCTGAGAGGCTTCTGTTACTCTCAGAAAACTTACTGCAGTTGAGCAGGAAGTTGAACCCTCCCACCAGAGAGGCAGAACTAATGATCCGGAAGTCTAGAGTGACCCCAGCCCAACCTAGAGGCAGGGGACAGACATGAAGGTCTATGGACTCCTTCACTCATGAGGCATCTTTGCCCTTTACAGGAGGAAGGTCCAATTGCAGAGTTAACTGTAATAATAACAATAACACCTGAGGATGAAGCAAAGGGAGCAGGTACTAGCTTCATTGATTTCTCTCCTCTCCAAAACACAATGCAAAGCATGAAAATGACATAAAGATGTCATTTCCTGACAACCCACTACAGGCAAACTTTTGGTTATGAGTGTGACTGTGTGGGTAGCATTAAGTAAATAACCCACAGAAATCATCTCTGGAAATGAATTCAAGGGAACTCAGCCAAAAGTACACAAGGCAGAGATGCTCCTGCTGAATTTCAAAAGGTGAGGAAACTAGGTGAAATGTGAAAATGGGAAAAGAGAAGAGGAAAATGTTAATAAGCCAGGTTATTGAGAAATCTGAAAAGTGGTTCACAAGAGCGTGCGTTTACTCCCCTATAATGAGATCTGGGATTATCTGTAAAAACATTTAGCTCTGATTGTTTTAAAGAGAAGAGATAAAATGTTGAATATGTGGCACCCTAGAGTGTGCCATTTTTCCTTATTTCAAATGATAATCCTAATGAAACACCTATAATGTGTAAGAGATCAAGTCGTATAGCTTCCCATCAGAGAGTGCAATTGAGAACAAAGGCACAGATGTTGTATATTCAAATGACGTGGTGAGAGCAGATTTGAGGATAGAAGGAACTAAAGTGCCTCATACAAGACTATATGAATACTCCCACCTGGTCCTAGGACTCACCTGTCTGACTTTGATCAAGATGTTTTATAATGCACAGGGCCAAATGATGAGTCTACCTTATAAGTTTAAATATACCCCAAGGCTCTTTCTTGAGATCTGAAAAAATGTGATTGTACTAATAATTATAATGAGTCATTGGGCACAGACCAGTGACTTACAAGCCTGAGAGAATGTACATCCATATGTAGTGAGGAAATATTGAAATCCCATTTGTTCTGGGGTATAATCTTCAGTTAAGTTTGTCAGGGGTCCTAAAGCTTATCTATTTGTCTTTGTATTAAATCTATAGGTACTGGCCATTCTTTCTGGAAAAGTAAAAGTGGTAACTTCTCCCAAATAATCTCAGGTTAGGTTTGATTCCTACAAAAGCCGAGTGGATTCACATGGAGAAGACATGGAAATGTCTCCCTGGCTCCTTTTTGCTCCTTCCCTTCCTTCCCTTCTTTACTTAGAATCAGGCCCTCGTAACAATGCATTCAAATAAATCCGAGTGGTACCAGAATAAGAATACATTTTCATTGAGGCATGGCTTCTTTCCACAAGGAAGGCTATGCAGACAACTAAATCCTGCTTGGTGAGGTCTCTGAAATGAGAGCAGGACTACCTGCCTCTTATTACCTGTGCTGGCACAGCTGGCTCTCTTCCCTTAGCCAGTGAGTGGGACTCTGCTCTATTGTGCTTAAACACTCCCTTTCAGAAAAGCCAAACTGCCCTTTCACTTATGCTGATTACATTAACATTTGCTCTAAACACTTTCTGGCTACTCCAAGCAGGCAGATTCCAGCAACCTCAAGTTTCTGCCTTCACACATGGTGATTTTTAAGAGTCTTTCATGGAAGACGAAGCATCTACCTTTTCTTGACAGGAAATAGGTCTTTGCACTCTTCTGAAGAAATCAACAGATAGACAGTTTGAATCACTCTCTTCATTAGTGACTTCTTAAATTGTCCTTAAACTCAGGATCCTTGTGACTTCTGAAGTAGTGAATGCTTTCAAAAACGGATCTAAAAATATTCTTTTTGTGCTTTGTATGCTTCATCTAAAGAAAAAGAATAAGGAAATGACTAACCACACACGTGCAAAAAAAGAATAGAGGAAAACAGGAAAATGAGGTGAGTGACAGAATATCTATAAATATATATGGATGGATTGATGCTGTGCAATAAGAGAAAACAGTAAGTGTATGGTGGTGGTGGTGGGGATTCTGATAAATGCTCAGTAAATTGATGAGCTGGGAGGCAGAGATGCAGGTGAAGTGAAAAGTTCCAGAAATCTTAAATGAGGTGAGTATGAAATAGACTATGAAGAAGAGGGAGTGAGGGTATGAAGTAAAAACAGAGCAAAGATCTCACGTCACCGTGGTCATGTAGAAACCGTGTGTGCCATGGGTCCCCCTACAATAGTTCAGTTAAAACCAAAGAGGAACTTAAGGGTTAAAACACTAAACAGGATACAACAGGAATATTATGTAATGATAAAATCAGATATGCTTGTACCAAAAATAATAGTAACTAAATACAGATAGGAAGAACTGAAAAGAATTTAAAGTGGGCACTCAACCATCTCTCTCAAAATCTTAACGATAGTTTTATTTTATTTTTTAAAGTTTATTTATTCTGAGACAGAGTGAGAGAGAGAGCACGAGCAGGGGAGAGGTAGAGAGAATCCCAAACAGGCTCTGCATTGTCAGCACAGAGACTGACGTGGGGGGCTCAAACTCACAAACTGTGAGATCATGACCTCACAAAACCAAGAGTTGGCCACTTAACTGACAGAGCCACCGAGGTGCCTGGTAATGATAGTTTTAAAAGTAAATTATAGTTTTAGCATAGTTTTAGATAAAAGAAGCACTGTGTGTAGTATAGAGAGTTCCCCTATACCCCACATTCAGTTTCTCCTATTATTAACATCTTAACAGTATTATGGTACATTTGTCTCTATTAATTAACCAATATATTTAATCATTTTAACTGAAGTATAATCGACATATAATATTCCATTAATTTCATGTGTACAACAAAGTGACCCAACATTTGTGCCTGCTGCAAGCTAATCACCACAATAAGTCTAGTTACCATCTGTCACCACACAAAATTAATACCATATTATTGCCTGCATTCCCTATGCCTTACATTACATCCCCATGACTTGATTTATTTCATAACGTGAAGTTTGTACCTCTTGGTCTCCTTCATTCATTTTGCCTCTCCCTGGCATCCCCTGAGTAGTATTCCATATATATATATATATATATATATGTATACATATGTATATATATGTATGTATACATATATATGTATACATGTATACATATGTATATATATGTATGTATACATATATATGTATACATGTATACATATGTGTATATATATATATATATATCACATATTCTTTTATCCATTCACCTATTGATGAACACTCAGGTTGTTTTCATATCTTGGCTTGTGTAAATAATGCTGCAATGAACATCAGGGTGCATATATCTTTTTAAATTAATATTTTGAGTTCCTTTGGGTAGATATCCAGAAATGGAATTGCTGAAGCATATGATAGTTCTAGTTTTAATTTTTCGAGAGACCTCCATAATGTTTTCCATAGTGATTGTACCAATTTACATTCCCACAAACAATACAGAAGTCTTCCCTTTTCTGGTCTTTCTTCCACACTTCTTATTTCCATCTTTTTTTTAATTTAATTTTTATATTTATTTTTTATAAAAATTGTTTAAATGTTTATTTGTTTTTGAGAGAGAGAGAGAGCAAGTGGGGTAGGGGCAGAGAGAGAGGGAGACACAGAATCTGGAGCAGGCTCCAGGCTCTGAGCTGTCAGCACAGAGCCCAACACAGAGCTCGAATTCACGAACTGGCAGATCATGACCTGAGCCGAAGTTGGATGTTTAACCAACTGAGCCACCCAGGTGCTCCTTTATATTTAGTTTTAATAAAAGTAAACTTGACATACAATATTGTATTAGTTTCAGGTGTACAACATAGTGATTTGACAATTAAATACATTAAAAAATACTCAAGAAAATAAGTGCAGTTACCTTCTGTCACCATTCAAAGCTATTACATTATTGTCTATATTCCTTATGCTGTACTTCTTTTCCCTGTGATGTATTTATTTTATAACTGGAATTTTGTACCTCTAATCCCCTTCATCTATTCCTCTTATCCCCCTCTTCTTCCCCTCTGGCAACTATCAATTTGTTCTTTGTATTTATGAATCTGTTTTTCTTTTGTTTGTTCATTCTTTTTTTAGATTCTACATATAGGTGAAATTGCACATATTTGTCTTTCTCTGTCTTATTTTACTTAGCATAATGCAATCTAAGTTTATCCATATTGTTGCAAATGTCAAGATTTCATTCCTTTTTATGGCTAAGTAATATTCCATTGTATATATATACCACTTCTTTTTTATCCATTCATTCATCAGTGGACATTTGGGTTGCTTTCATATCTTAGCTATTATAAATAATGCTGCAATAAACACAGGGATGCATATATCTTTTCCAATTAAGGTTTTTATTTTCTTTTTTTTTAATTTTTTTAAATGTTTATTTATTTTTGAGACAGAGAGAGGCAGAGCATGAACGGGGGAGGGTCAGAGAGAGAGGGAGACTCAGAATCTGAAACAGGCTCCAGGCTCCGAGCTGTCAGCACAGAGCCCAACACGGGGCTTGAACTCATGGACTGCGAGATCATGACCTGAGCCAAAGTCGGACACTTAACCAACTGAGCCGCCCAGGCACCCCTATTTTCTTCAGATAAATACTGAGAAGTACAATCTCTATTTTCAATCTTTTGAGGAACCTCCATACTGTTTTCCACAGTGGCTGCACCAATTTATATTCCTATCAACAGTGCAGAAGGGTCCATCTTCCTCCTAATCCCCACCAATACTTGGTATTTCTTATTTTTTTGATACTAGCCATTGTGACAGGTATGAGGTAATATCTCATTGTGTTTTTGGTTTGCATTTCCCTAATGATTAGTGATGTTGAACACCTTTTTATGTCTGTTGGCCATCTGAGTATCTTCTTTGGAAAAATGTATCTTCAGTTCTCTACCCGTTTTTAGTCAGATGATGATGGCGATGATTTTCGAGGCTAAATTTTATGAATTCTTTAGGTATTTTTATTTACCCTTTCTTGGATATAATCATTTGCAATTCTCTTCTCCCATTCATTGCCTTTTCATTTTTGATGATGGTTTCCTTCGCTATGCAAAATCTTTTTAGTTTGATGAGTCACAATTGCTTATTTTTCCTTTTGTTTCCCTTGCCTGGGAAGACAGATACAGAAAAATATTTCTGAGGTTGATGTCCAAGAGTTTACTGCCTATTCTTTTAGGAATTTCATGGTTTCAGGAGTTACATTTCAGTCTTTAATCCATTTTGGGCTTATTTTTTTTGTATGTGGTGTACAAAGGTGTCCAATTTCATTCTTTTGCATGTAGTTTTCCAGTTTTCCCAGCATCATCCACCAAAGAAACTGGCCTTACCCCATTATATATTTGACTCCTTTGCTGTAAACTAACCATATATGCATTGGTTTATTTCTGGGCTCTCTATTCTGTTCTACTGATCTATGTCTGTTTTTATGCAATATCATACTGTTTTGATTGCTATAGCTTTGTGGTATAGTTTGTAATCAGGGAGCATGATACCTCCAGCTTTGTTCTTCTTTCTCAAGATTACTTTGGCCTCATCAGGTCTTTTGTGTTTCCATACAGATATTAGGATTATTTGCTCTAGTTCTATGAAACAATGCTATTGGAATTCTGATAGGAATTGCACTGAATTTATATATTGCTTGGGGCAGTAAGGAAATTTTAACAATTTGGTTTGCTAATATGTTGCTAGGATTTTTGCATCTGTATTCATCAGGCATACTGGCTAATAATTTTCTTTTTTTGTGTGTGTGTGATGTTTTTGGTATCAGGGAATGCTGGCCTTGTAAAATGAGTTTAGAAGCATTCCCTCACTTCAGTTTTTTGTAAATGCTTGAGAAGAATAGGTATTCAATCTTGCATGTTTGGTAGAATTCACCACTAAAGCCATCTGGCCCTGCACTTTTGTTTGTTGAGGGTTTTTTTTTTTTAACTGTTTCAATCTCCTTGTTAGCAATCAGTTTATTCAAATTTTCTATTCATGATTCAGTCTTGGAAGATTGTGTTTCTAGAAATTTTTCTGTTTCTCCTAGGTTGTACAATTTACTGGCACATTACTGTCCGTAGTAGTCAATTTTAATCCTTTGTATTTATTTGATATCAGTTGTAACTTCTCTTTCACTTCTAATTTTATTTGTGCCTTCTCTCTTTTTTTCTTGATGAGTCTAGCTTAAGGCTTATCAGTTTTATTTATCTTTTCAAAGAACCAGCTCTCAGATTCATTGATTTTTTTTCTATTGTCTTTTAAGTCTCTATTACATTTATTTCCATTCTGATTTTTATTATTTCTTTCTTTCTACTAATTTTGGGTTTAATTTGTTTTTCTTTTTCTAGTTTGTTTAGGTGTAAAGTTAGATTGTTTATTTGATATTTGTCTTGTTTATTCATGTAGGCCTGTATAATTATGAAATTCCCTCTTAGAACTGCCTTTGCTGTGGTGCCTGTGTGACTTTGTCAATTAGACATCTGATCTTGATTTTGGCTTGGGTCATGATCTTGAGGTTTGTGAGTTCAAGCCCTGCACCCAGCTCTGCGCTGATAGTGTAGAGCCTGCTTGGGATTCTCTTTCTCTTCCTCTCTCTCTCTCTCTGCCCCTTCTGCATATTCTCTCTCTCTCTCAAAATAAAGAAATTTAAAAAAAACTGCCTGTGCTGTATCCCATAGATTTTGGTTTGTCGTATTTCTGTTTTCATTTGTCTGTAGGTATTTTCTGATTGCTTCTTTGATTTCTTCAATGACCTATTGAACATGTTCAGTAGTATGTTGTTAAATCTCCACTTTTTTTTAGTTTATTTCTTGTAATTGATCTCTAGTTTTATATCATTGTAGACAGAACATTTTTAAATAAAATTTCTATCTTCTTGAATTTACTGAGACTTGTTTTATGGCCTTATATATGATCTATCCTGGAGAATGCTGCATACGCACTTGAGAAGAATGTGTATTCTGCTGTTTTGGATGGAATGTTCAGTATAATTCAATTATGTCCATCTGGCTTAATGTGTCATTTAAGGTGGATATTTCCTTATTGATTTTCTGTCTGGATGATCTATCCATTGATGTAAGTGGGTATTAAAGTCCTCTACTATTATTGTATCACTGTCAATTTCTCCTTTTAGGTCTGTTAATCTGCTTTATATATTTTGGTGCTGTATCTTGGGTGCTTACATATTTACAAATGTTATGTCTTCTTGGTGGATTGATCCCTTTATTATTATGGAATGCCCTTCTTTGTCTTTTATCACACACAGTCTTTGCTTTAAAGTCTATTTTATCTGATATGAGTATAGTTATACCTGGATCCCATCCAGAACACCAGATTATATTTATTCATCATGTGTTTTCAGGCTCCTCTTAGCTATGACAGTTTCTCAGAATTTCCTTGTTTTTGATGACTTAGACCATTGTTTATTTACTTGTTTTGTTTTTGTAACAGCTTTACTGAGATATAATTTATATACCATACATGGCATAAAACAGACACTCAGATCGATGGAACAGAATAGAGAACTCAGAAATGGACCCACAAACATATGGCCAACTAATCTTTGACAAAGCAGGAAAGAATATCCAATGGAATAAAGACAGTCTCTTCAGCAAGTGGTCCTGGGAAAACTGGACAGCGACATGCAGAAGAATGAACCTGGACCACTTTCTTACACCATACACAAAAATAAACTCAAAATGGATGAAAGACCTAAACATAAGACAGGAAGCCATCAAAATCCTCAAGGAGAAAGCGGGCTAAAACCTCTTTGATCTTGGCCGCAGCAACGTCTTACTCATCACGTCTCCGGAGGCAAGGGAGACAAAAGCAAAAATGAACTATTGGGACCTCATCAAAATAAAAAGCTTCTGCACAGTGAAGGAAACAATCAGCAAAACTAAAAGGCAACCAACAGAATGGGAGAAGATATTTGCAAATGACATATCAGATAAAGGGTTAGTATCCAAAATCTGTAAAGAACTTACCAAACTCAACACCCAAAAAACAAATAATCCAGTGAAGAAATGGGCAAAAGACATGAATAGACACTTCTCCAAAGAAGACATCCAGATCGCCAACCGACACATGAAAAAATGCCCCACATCACTCATCATTAGGGAAATACAAATCAAAACCACAATGTGCTACCACCTCACACCTGTCAGAATGGCTAACGTTAACAACTCAGGCAACAACAGATGGTGAGGATGTGGAGAAAGAGGATGTCTTTTGCATTGCTGGTGGGAATGCAAGCTGGTGCAGCCACTCTGGAAAACAGTATGAAGGTTCCTCAAAAAGTTAAAAATAGAACTACTCTATGACCCATCAATTGCACTACTAGGTATTTATCCAAGGGATACAGATGTGCTGTTTCGAAGGGGCACATGCACCCCAATGTTTATAGCAGCACTATCAACAATAGCCAAAGTATAGAAAGAGCCCAAATGTCCATCAATGAATGGATAAAGAAGATGTTGTATATAGGTACACAATGGAGTATTACTCAGCAATCAGAAAGAATGAAATCTTGCCATTTGCAACTATGTGGATGGAGCTAAAGGGTATTATGCTAAGTGACATTAGTCAGTCAGAGAAAGACAAAAATCATATGACTTCACTCATATGAGGACTTTAAGACACAGAACAGATTAACACAAGGCAAGGGAATCAAAAATAATATAAAAACAGGGGAGGGGGGACAAAACATAAGAGACTCTTAAATATGGAGAACAAACAGAGGGTTGCTGTAGGGGTTGTGGGAAGGGGGATGGGCTAAATGGGTAAGAGACATTAAGGAATCTACTCCTGAAATCATTGTTTCACTAAATGCTAATTTGGATGTAAATTAAAAAAATAAAATTAAAAATGAAAATGAAAATGAAAATAAAAAAATTTATATATTATACAATTTACATACCATTTGAAGTATAAAATTCGATATTTTTTAGTATATCTATAGAGTTGTATAACTATTACTGCAATCAATCATCACATTTAAATAACCCTAAAAATAAACATTGTTCTTTTTTTAGTCCTCCCAACCCTCCCTGAGCAAACTTATTATCCCTTCAGCCCCATGCAATCACTAATTTACTTTCTGTCTCTATGGATTTGTCTAATCTGGACATTTCACAAAGATGGAATATATAATATATGGCCTTACTTAGCAAAGATTCACATATGTTGTATATCAGCACTTCATTTCTTTTTATGACCAAGTAACAATCCACTGTATGTATTTACCACATTTTGTTTACCCAAACATCTATTGATGGACATTGGGGTGGTTTCTATTTCATGAGTATTATGAATACTGCTACTAATTTCCTTCAACATTGCATAGTTTTCAGTGTACAAGTTTTGCATATTTTTGTTAAATTATTTCTAAGCATCTTATTTGTTTTTATACTATTATAAATAGAATTGTTTTTCTTGATGTCATTTTTAATTGTTCATTGAAAGTACAGTTGACTTTTGAATCATATGGGAGTCAGGTATGCTAACCCTGCCATATACAGTCAAAAATCTATGTATATATTTTGACTCCCCCAAAACTTAACTACTAATAGCCTACTGTTGACTGGAAGCCCTACCAATGACATAAACAGTCAATTAGCACATATTTTGTATATGTATTATATACCATATTCTTATAATAAAGTAAGCTTGAGAAAATAAAATATAATTAAGAAAATCATAAGGAAGAGAAAATACACTTACAGTACTATACTGTATTTATAAAAAATGAAACCCACATATAAGTGGACTCATACAGTTTAAACCTGTGTTGTTCAAGAGTCAACTGTATACAGAAATACAATTGTTTTTGCATATTGATCTTCTATCTTGCAACCCTGCTGAACACATTTATTAGTCTACTAGTTTTTGTGTGCATGTATTTTTTAGAGTTTTCTATAAGATCATATTATCTGTATGTAGACATAGTTTTACTTCTTCTTTTCCCGTCTGAATGACTTTTATTTCTTTTTCTGGACTAGTTGCTCTGGCTAGAACCTCTAGTACAATGTTGAATACAAGTGATCAGAGCAGGCATCCATGTTTTGCTCCTGATCTTTGGGAAAGCATTCACTTTTTCACCATTAAGTATTATGTTGACTATGTGTTTTTCATAGATGCTCTTTGAAAGGTTGAGGAAGGTCTCTTCCTAGTTAATCATGAAGGAATGTTGAATTTTCTCAATGTTTTTCTGCATCCATTAGGATGATTATGTGGTTTTTAAAAAATTATTCTATTGTTATGGTGTGTTATATTGATTATGTTATGTTCAGATGTTAAGCCAATCTTAGATTCCTGGGATAAAAATCTATTTGTTCATAATGTATAATTCTTTCTATATGCTGCTGAATTCTGTTTTCTAGTACTTTGTTGAGGATTTTGCATATATTTTCATGTAGTTTTCTTTTATAATGGTATCTGTCTGGTTTTGGTATCAAAGTAATCAGTATTTCTTCCTTTCCTTTTTAAAGGAGTTTGAGAAGATTAGTATTAAATATTCTTTAAATGTTTAGTAGAATTAACCAGTGAAGTGATCTGATTCTGAGAATTTTTTGTGGGAATTATTTTGATTAGTAACTTAGTCTTTAACTTATCATTCAGAATTTCTATTTCTTCCTGAGTCAGTTTTTAAATTGCCTCTTTCTAGAAGTGTGTCCACTTCACCTAAGTTATATGATATGTTGGTATAAATTGTTCATAGTATTCCATTATCACCCTTTTATTTCTGTAAGGTTGGTAGTAATGTGCTCTCTTTCATTCCCAACTTTAATCATTTGAAACTTATCTAAAAAGATATATATTCTTGAATTATTTTCATAGTAACTTACCTGAAAATTACCATGAACAGTCTTAATTGATAATAATCTAACTTCGACATCAACTTAATTTAAATTTATGTAAAACTTTCCTCCTATATAAGCTCTGTTTCTTCACTCCTTTATGCTGTTATTGTCACAAATTACATCTTTGTACAAAGTGTGCCCATCAACCTAGGTTTATAATTCTTGCTGTATGTAGTTTTTTTTTTAAATAAGACAAGAAAAAAGGGTCACAAATAAAAAATACATTTGTAATGTCATTTATATTTAACTATGTAGTTAACTTTACTAGTGCTTTTTATTTCTTTATATGGACTCAAGTACTGCCTAGTGTCCATTTATTTTAACCTGAAGGACTTTCTTCAATACTTCTTGTAGCACAATTCTAATTCTGCAAGCAATAAACTCACAGTTTTTGCTTTCCTGGGAATGTCTAAAATTCCCTTTCATTTTTTGAAGAATAATTTTGCTGAATATAGAATTCTTGGTTTACAAGTTTTTTTTGTTTTAGCACTTTCAACATGTTATGCCATTGCCTTCTAGCCTCCAAGGTTTCTGATGAGAAATCAACCATTAATCTTATCGACAACCACTTTTTATGAATAACGACTTGCTGTTTTACATATTCTCTTTTTGTCTTTGGCTTTCAACTGTTGATTATGATATCTAGATGTGGATCTCTTTATATATTTTTTACTTGGAGTTTATTGAGCTTTTTATGTGTATATTAATTTCTTTCACCAATATTTGATAAGTTTCCACCCATTATTTCTTTGAATATTCTTTCTGTCCTTTTCTCTTACTTTCTCTTCTTTCTTTCTGGGATTTGTATTATTCTTGTGATGGTATGCTTGATGGTGCCATCAAAGACCCTTACATATCCTTGAGATTCTGTTTATTTTGCTTCATTTTTAAAAACATTTTCATACAGAATAAACTCAATTGACCTATGTTCATGTTCTGATTCTTTTTCTTCTTTATATCTGCCTTTTATCTTATACTGAGCCCATCTAGTGAATTTTTAATTTCAGATAGTATGCTTTAATCCAGCTTTTCTATTTGGTTCCTTTCTAAAGTTTCTTTTTATTGATATTTTCTAGTTGTTCTCCTGATTCCTTAAATGCCTAGAACCTGTAATCTATGGGTATTTGCCAAGGGGGCTCTGTGTACATGTTTGGGAATGTCTTCAACACTCAGCCAAAGTGAGTTCCAACTTTGTCTCGGTCTTCACTTGCTGCTTACACTTGCCTCAAAGTCAAGCGGTGGTGAGAATTTAGTACTTTCCTCAAGTGTCTGGTGTTTCCTGAACATGTGTATATCCCTAAACATGTACATGACCTTTTAGCCCTTATGGACATCTTATTCCTCAGCTTTTTCTTTCAAACTTTTTGATTAGTCTATAGTTTTACCCAACTAGTATTCATTGCCTCAGGCAGCCAACATTTAAAGATGTTTGACAAATGTCTTCCAAGGAGAATATTTTAGCACTTGAGTGCTAAAAACACTTGACTTTAGATTTGAGTGACATCAAATAAAGGCAAGCCTTTGGAGTGAGGTCTTCCAGGGAGCCACCAAATTGATCAAATAATGATTCCTTTTTGGTCACAAGGCTTTGAGATAGAGGTCCAGCTCCATTTTGCTCCCTCTTATACTAGGAATACAGGCTACTATTTTTCACGGCCTCCACAGTGCTGAAGAGTGGGAAATGAGAAGTTAAAATGCGACAAAACTTGCTGCTTTTGCTGAGATTCTGTTTCATTTTTTTGTTTTGTTTTTTGGCTAAATGCTCTCAAATTTATAGCAAGTGTTCCTTTAGTTTCCAGAGTTTTAAGAAAGTTGATTCTGACCATTTTTGCCAGTTTTTCCCCATGGCTTTTATGGAGGGAGAACTTTGGTGTAGTAAGTCCTTATTCTGCCTTCTTTATTGATATCTCAATCTTGACAGTTTTGAGTACTAGTCAGATATTTTGTAAAGGGTCCTTTAAGTGGAATTTGTCTGATTTTTTTTCTCATGATTAGACTGGAGTTATGGTTCTTGGAGAGAAATATCACAGTGGTAAAGTGTGATGTCCTATTAGATCAGGTCAAGGGGACATACTATAAGGGCACTTGGGTGACTCAATTAAGCATCCGAATTCAACTCAGGTCATGATCTCATGGTTTGTGGACCCAAGCCCTGTGTCGGGCTGTGTGCTGACAGCTCAGAGCCTAGAGCCTACTTCAGATTCTGTGTCTCCTTTTCTCTCTTCCCTTCCCCCACTCATGCTCTGTCTCTCTCTGTCTCTCAAAATAAATAAATGTTAAAAAATAAAGGTGGATATACTATCAGGGTGACTTAGCATGTAGATGTCAACTTTGGCCACCTGGATAAAGTAGTGTTTGTCATGTTTCTCCACTGTAAGGTTATTTCCCCCCCTCTTTCTTCCATACTGTACTCTGAGAAGAAAGTCATCATGCACAGCCCACACTTAAGAAGTGGGTGTTATTCTCCATGTCCTTGAGAGTAAAGTTGTTACATAAATTATTTGGAATTCTGCACAGGAGATTTGTCTATTCTTTCCCCAATTACCTATTTATTCAATCATTTATTTGTATTAGTATGGACTCATGAAGCTTTATTTTATATTTTAGGTTATAACTTCTTACTATTTGTTTTGTTGCTCAAATTTGTTCTAGTTTTGGGAATTGGATATTCTTTCAGTAGGCTCCAGTCTGTGAGAAAGATTTTTTTAAAGAAATCATATAGTGGAAATTGATCACACTCAAACTTGATTTGATAACTATAGATAGAACTTTGTATCTTTCAAATGCAAAATGGAGTTTTTCTATGTTCATGTACATATTTAAAAAATGGACTTGGCCATGAAGAAAACCTTAAAAATTTTTCACCTTACTCTCTGATTATAACCCAATAAATGTGGAAATAATAATGAAAGAGTGATTTAAAAATCTTAATTACTTGGAAATTAAGAAACATACTTTTAGAAAACCTTGAATCAGAGAGAAAATTTTTTAAATTGCTAGTAAAATAAAATGACCCAATACAACAGAATTCTCTAGAGCTTTAAGTGTCTTAATTTTTAAAGAAGAAAGACAAGTCTATTGAAGTAGGTGATGGGCATTGAGGAGGGCCCCTGTTGGGATAAGTACTGGGTGTTGTATGGAAACCAATTTGACAATAAATTTCATATAAAAATAAATAAATAAAGTAAAAAAATACTCATCATATAAAGTTATGAAAAGAAATAAGCTTAGTAATTAAGAAGAAGGAATTAATAGAGATAAAGTCTGAAACAATGAAACAGAAAAAAGAAAAGATAAATAAATCCAGAAAGTGGTTCCTTGGGGGCTGGGGGGGGGGGAATGTAAAACAGAAACATTTGCAAGCATAAATAAGATGGGACAGAGAGCAAAAATAGGCAAGATCTGGAAAGAGTAAAGGGGCTATCACCATTTAAAATTTACAGAAGAGAGATGTCTGGGTGGCTGTCAGTTAAGCGTCTAACTCCTGATTTCAGCTCAGGTCATACATAATCCCACTGTTTGTGGGATTGAGCCCTGCATCAGCTTCTGCGCTGACAGTGTGGAGACTGCTTGGAATTCTCTTTCTCTCTGTCCCTTTCCCCACTGGCATGTGATTTCTCTCTCAAAATAAAAATAGAATTTACAGAAGAATTTTGCCTGCAACTCTATGACATCCAAATTTAAGACCTAAAGGAAATAGATCATTGCTAGCAAAGTAGATATCACTAAATTTGACTCAGAAATTGGAAAACTTGAATAAAATAATGATCATAGGAAAAACTAAACTTTTATTCAAGTTTTATCATTGGAAAAATGTGAACCTTTTTTTATCAAAACAGCATAATTTTAACACCTAATAATGATAATTCTCATATAAAATGTCAACAGCCAATTTTGCTTATGAGTTGTAGAACCATTGCTAGACTCTATTTGCTATAAAAACCTTGTTTTTGCATCAAATAAGTAACAGATGATACAGTGTTTAGAATATATTTAAAAGAAAGGAACTGACCCATTTGAAGATAATTATAAAATCTTACTGATAATGGAAAGGTCTCTCCAAGAAACTTATTCTTGAATATAAAGACTTCTTGTTAGTGTTGGTTCATTCCAATTGAATATAGAAACTCCATGCAATTTCAATTAGTAATATAGATACTTTTAAAAATATGGGTAAGAAATTCTAGAAAATACATAAAAGAATAAATACCTAGGAATATCCTAGAAAGCCCCAAAGAATAACCATGAAGAGGATTTGCTTTTTAATATGCCACAAAGTCACTGTATTTAAACCAATGTGGTACTTGTATGAGAATGAACGGATCAGAGAAATTAAAAACAGACTCTAAAATAAATACCAATGCTTGAGAATTTAACATATGACAAAAATGGTAACTTCTATGGGAAAAGGTGGATTATCTTATCTGATACCATATCCAATGATAAATTTGTCACAGGTTAAAAAAAAAGTTTGTTATGGACTAAGTCCATACCAAGTAACCTGTCCACATTCCACTACAGAAAAAAATTATAAAAGATAGACTTAATACAAAAAGCAATGACCTGGGGCACCTGAGTGGCTCAGTCCATTAAGCATCTGACTTCGGCTCAGGTCATGATCATGGTTTGTGAGTTCGAGCCCCGCATGGGGCTCTGTGCTGACAGCTTGGAGCCTGGAGCCTGCTTCGGATTGTGTCTCCCTCTGTCTGCCCCTCCGCTGCTTGCACTCTGTCTCTCACATTGTCTCAAAAATAAATAAACATTAAAAAAAAAAAGAAATTACCTGAAAGTGTGGGTGAGTGAAGAGAAGCTGACAGATTCTAATGGGAAGTGCACATTTTCTTGGGGTGGGGAAAATGAAATGCTCCCTACATTCTTATCTGTGGCTCCACACACTGGTGCACACAGCAGCTGTGGGGGTACACGTGGACAAACTTGCCTTCTTTCAGGAACCAGAAGGTTGAAGCTGGAATCCTGTGAACACTGAAGAGAGTTGGGGGTGGTGATGTACCCACATCTCTGGCTCTCAAACTACACATATGCAGAAGACTGAGAGCGGCTCAGCTAAAGACAAAAGATCTGAACCAAGACTACTGTCACTGCTCAAGGGACAGATTTGAAGTTTAAGAACTAGGCAAGAACATTATCTGCTAAAAACACTCATAAGAGGAAAATAACAGGATCCAGAATTTTCATGATTTAACATTCATAATGTTCAGGATATAATCCCAAATTATCTAAAATAATTTAAAAAATGGAACATATTCTCAAGAGAAGAAAAATCATACAAGCATGACATTCAAGATGAACCAGATGCTGTAACAGACAACGTAATTTAAATGACTATTATAACTGTCCTTGATAAAGTAAAACATTTTCAATTAGTGAAAACTTTAGCATGGAAAAGGAAATCTCAGGAGAGGAAATAGACACAGTAAAAGGAAACAAATAGACATTCTAGAAATGAAAAATACACCTTCTGAAGTTAAAAATTTACTGGATGGCCTTAAAATCCAAATGGATATGACAGAGGGAAATGTGATGAATTTGAAGTTAGACTTAAAAAATTATCCAAGGAGAAGGACAGAAAGAGGATTGAAAAACAAACAGTTTTGTTGTTTTCAACAGTTTTCAATATGTTGTTATTTTGAAATACTTCTCATTTCTCTACTTATCATGTTCAATCTTCCTCTAGCTTTTTGAACATACAGGATGCAGGTATAATGACTATTTTAATGTCCTTATCTCCTAACTCTATCATATGTGTCATTTCTGGTAAATTTGATCTACTTTTGTCCTTACAATGGGTTATATTTTTTCTGCTTTTTCACATGCTTTGTAATTATGTATGTATGCATGTATTTTAATTTACATCCAATTTAATTAGCATATATTGCACCAATGATTTCAGGAGTAGATTCCAGTGATTGATCCCCTATGTATAACACCCAGTGCCCATCCCAACAAGTGTCTTCCTTCATGCCCCTTACCCATTTAGCCCACCCCCCACACACAACCCCTACAGCAACCCTCTGTTTGTTCTCTATATTTAAGAGTCTCTTATGGGGGCGCCTGGGTGGCGCAGTCGGTTAAGCGTCCGACTTCAGCCAGGTCACGATCTCGCGGTCCGTGAGTTCGAGCCCCGCATCAGGCTCTGGGCTGATGGCTCGGAGCCTGGAGCCTGTTTCCGATTCTGTGTCTCCCTCTCTCTCTGCCCCTCCCCCGTTCATGCTCTGTCTCTCTCTGTCCCAAAAATAAATTTAAAAAAAAACGTTGAAAAAAAAAAAAAAAAAGAGTCTCTTATGTTTTGTCCCCCTCCCTGTTTTTATGTTATTTTTGCTTCCTTTCCCTTATGTTCATCTGTTTTGTATCTTTAATTTTTTTTTTAAACGTTTATTTATTTTTGAGACAGAGAGAGACAGAGCATGAACGGGGGAGGGTCAGAGAGAGGGAGACACAGAATCTGAAACAGGCTCCAGGTTCTGAGCTGTCAGCACATAGCCCGACGCGGGGCTCGAACTCACAGACTGCGAGATCATGACCTGAGCCAAAGTCAGCCGCTTAACCGACTGAGCCACCCAGGCGCCTCCCATCTGTTTTGTATCTTAAAGTCCTCATATGAGTGAAGTCATATGATATTTGACTTCTCTGACTAATTTTACTTAGCATAATACCCTCTAGTTCCATTCATGTAGGCTCAAATGGCATGATTTCATTCTTTTTGATTGCTGAGGAATATCTATCTATCTATCTATCTATATATCACATCTTATTTATCCATTCATCTGTCAATGGACATTTGGGCTCTTTCCATACTTTGGCTATTGCCAATAGCACTACTGTAAACATTGGGGTGCATGTGCCCCTTCAAAACAGCACACCTGTATCCCTTGGATAAATACCTAGTAGCGCAATTGCTGGGTCATAGGGTAGTTCTATTTTTTAATTTTTTGAGGAATATTCATACTATTTTCCAGAGTGGTTGCACCCGTTTGCTTTCCCACCAACAGTGCAAAAGAGATCCTCTTTCTCCATATCCTCGCCAACGTCTATTGTTGCCTGCACTGTTAATTTTAGCATTCTGACTAAATGTGAGGTGATATCTCATTGTGGCTTTAATTTGTATTTCTCTGATGATGAGTGATATTGAGATTTTTTCATGTATCTGTTAGTCATCTGGATGTCTTCTTTAGAGAAGTGTCTATTCATGTCTTTTTCCCAGTTTTTCACTGGATTATTTGGTTTTTGGGTGTTGAGCATGATAAGACCTTTATAGATTTCAGATACTAACCCTTTATCTGATATGTCATCTGAAAATATCTTCCCCCATTCTGTTGGTGCCTTATAGTTTCACTGATTGTTTCCTCACTGTGCAGAAGTCTTTTATTTTGATGAGGTTCCAGTGGTTCATTTTTGCTTTTGTTTCCCTTGCCTCTGGAGATGTGTTGAGTAAGAAATTGCTGCAGCCAAGGTGAAAGAAGTTTTTGCCACTTTTTCCTCTAGTATTTTGATGGCTTCCTGTCTTAGGTTTAGGTCTTCCATCCATTTTGAGTTTATTTTTGTGTATGGTGTAAGAAAAGTGGTCCAGGTTCATTCTTCTGCATATTGCTTTCCAGTTTTCCCAGGACCACTTGCTGAAAAGACTGTCTTTATTCCATTGGATATTCTTTCCTGCTTTGTCAAAGATTAGTTGGCCATACGTTTGTAGGTCCATTTCTGGGTTCTCTGTTCCGTTCCATTGATCTGAGTGTCTGTTCTTGTGCCAGTACCATACTGTCGTGATGATTACAGCTTTGTAGTATAGCTTGAAGTCTGGAATTGTGATGCCTCCAGGTTTGGTTTTCTTTCTCAAGATTGCTTTGGCTATTCAGAATCTTTTCTGGTTCCATATAAATTTTAAGATTTTTTTTTTTTGTTCTAGCTGGTGAAGAATGCTGCTGTCATTTTGATAGGAATTGTATTGAATATGCAGATTGCTTTGGATAGTATCGACATTTTAACAATATTTCTTCTTCCTATCCAGGAGCATGGAATATTTTTCCATTTTTTTCTGTGTCTTCAATTTCTTTCATAAGCTTTCTATAGTTTTCAGTGTATAGATTTTTTATCTCTTTGGTTAGATTTATTCCTAGGTATTCTATGTTTTTTTTGGTGCGATTGTAAATGGGATCAAGTCCTTGATTTCTCTTTCTGTTAATTCATTATGTGTGTATAGGAATGCAACTGATTTCTGTTCATTGATTTTATATCCTGTGACTTTGCTGAATACATGGATCAGTTTTAGCAGTTTCTTGGAATTTTTTGGGTTTTGCATATAGAATATCATGTCATCTGCTAAGAGTGACAGTTTGACCCCCTCCTAGATGATTTGGATGCTTTTTATTCCTTTGTTTTGTCTGATTGCTGAGACTCACTTCCAATACTATGTTGAATAACAGTGGTAAGAGTGGGCATCCCTGTCGTGTTCCTGACCTTAGGGGGAAAGCTTTCAGTTTTTCCCCATTGAGGATGATATTAGTGGTGGGTCTTTCATATATGGCTTTAGGATCTTGAGGTATGATCTTTTTATCCCTACTTTCTTGAGGGTTTTTATCCAGAAAGCATGCTGTATTTTGTCAAATGTTTTCTCTGCATCTATTCAGAGGATCATGTGGTTCTTGTCCTTTCTTTATTGATGTGATGTATCACATTGATTGTTTTGCAGATATTGAGCCAGCCTTGCATTTCAGGTATAAATTCCACTTGGTCATGGTGAATAATTCTTCTAATATATTGTTGGATATGGTTAGTTAGTATCTTGTTGAGGATTTTGCATCCATGTTCATCAGGAAAATTAGTCTGTTGTTCTCCTTTTTAGTGGGGTCTTTGTCTGGTTTTGGAATCAAGGTAATGCTGGCTTCATAGAAAGAGTTTGGAAGTTTTCCTTCTATTTCTACTTTTTGGAACAGCTTCAAAAGAATAGATGTTAACTCTTCTTTAAATGTTTGGTAGAATTCCCCTGGAAAGGCATGTGGCCCTGGACTCTTGTTTTTTGGGGAGAGTTTTGATTACTAATTCTGTTTCTTTACTTGTTATGGGTCTGTTCAAATTTTCTATTTCTTCCTGTTTCAGCTTTGGTAGTGTATATGTTTCTAGTGATTTGTCCATTTCTTCCATATTACCCATTTTATTGGCATATAATTGCTCATAATATTCTCTTATTATTGTTTGTATTTCTGCTGTGTTGGTTGTGCTCTCTCTTCTTTCATTCTTGATTTTATTTATTTGGGTCTTTTTTCTTTTTGATCAAACTGGCTAGGGGTTTATCAATTTTGTTAATTCTTTCAAAGAACCAGATCCTGGTTTCATTAATCTGTTCTACTGGTTTTTGTTTTTTGGGGTTTTTTTTTGTTTTGAAAGCACTGATTTCTGCTGTAATCTTTATTATTTCCCGTATTCTGCCAGTTTGGGGTTTTATTTGCTGTTCTTTTTCCAGCTCTTTAAGTTGTAAGGTTAGGTTGTATATCTGACACCTTTCTTCCTTCTTTAGGAACGCCTGGATTGCTATATACTTCCCTCTTATGACTGCCTTTGCTGTGTCCCAGTGGTTTGGGGTTGTGGTGTTATCATTTTCATTGGCTTTCTTGTACTTTTTAATTTCCTGTTTAACTTCTTGGTTAGCCCATTCATTCTTTAGTAGGATGTTCTTTATTCTCCAAGTATTTGTTATCTTTCCAAATTTTTTCGTGTGGTTGATTTCGAATTTCATAGTGTTGTGGTCAGAATTTATGCACAGTATGATCTCAATCTTTTTGTAGTTTTTGAGGGCTGATTTATGTCCCAGGATGTGATCTATTCTGGAAAACATTCCATGTGCACTTGAGAAGAATGTATATTCTGCTGCTTTAGGATGAAATGTTCTGAATATATCTGTTAAGTCCATCTGGTGCAGTGTGTCATTCAAAGGCATTGTTTCCTTGTTGATTTTCTGTTTAGATGATCTGTCCATGCTGTAAGTGAGGTGTTGAAGCCCCCTACTCTTATGGTATTATTATCAATGAGGTTCTTTATGCTTGTGATTGACTTATATACTTGGGTGTTTCCATGTTTGAAGCATAAATGTTTAAAATTGTTAGGTTTTCTTGGTAGATAGACCCCTTAATTATGATATGATGCCCTTCTTCATCTTTTGTTACAGTCTCTATTTTAAAATCTAGATTGTCTGATATAAGTATGGCTACTCCGGCTTTCTTTTGTTGACCATTAGCATGATAGATGGTTCTCCATCTCCTTACTTTCAATCTGAAGGTGTCTTTAGGTCTAAAGTGGGTCTCTTGTAAACAGCCTATAGATGGATCTTATTTTCTTATCCATTCTGTTACCTCATGTCTTTTGATTGGAGCATTTAGTCCATTGATGTTTAGAGTGAGTGCTGAAAGATATGAATTTATTGCCATTATGTTACCTGTAGAGCTGGAGTTTCTGGTGGTGTTCTTTTGTCCTTGCTTGTCTTTGTTGCTGCTGGTATTTTTGTTTTTGTTTTTGTTTTTTTAATCTTATCTCCCCTTGGAGAGTCCCCCTTAAAATTTTTTGCAGGGCTGGTTTAGTAGTCACAAACTCCTTTAGTTTTTGTTTGTCTGGGAAATTCTTTCTCTCTCCTTCTATTTTGAATGACAGTCTTTCTGGATAAAGAATTCTTGGTTGCATATTTTTCCAGGTCAGCACATTGAATATATCCTGCTACTCCCTTCTGGCCTGCCAAGTTTCTGTGGATAGGTCTGCTGCAAACCTGATCTGTCTTTCCTTGAGGTTAAGGACTTTTTTCCCCCTTGCTGCTTTCATGATTATTTCCTTGCCTGAGTATTTTGTGAATTTGACTGTGATAAGCCTTGTCGATGGCTGGTTTTTGTTGATTTTAATAGGAGTTCTCTGCACTGCCTGGATTTTGATGTTTGTGTCTTTACCCAGGTTAGGAAAGTTTTCTGCTATGATTTGCTCACATGAAACTTCTACCCCCTTTTCTCTCTCTTTTCATTTTCTGGGACCCCTGTAATTCTGATGTTATTGCTTTTAGTGAGTCACTGAGTTCTTTAATTCTGATATTGTATTCTTTTGCCTTAGTCTCCTTCTTTTTTTCTGCTTCATTATTCTCCAAAAGTTTGTCCTCTATATCACTGACTCGCTGCTCTGCTTCATCCATCCGTGCTGCTGTGACATCCATTCAAGATTACAGCTCAGTTACAACATTTTTTATTTCATCCTGACTAGTTTTACTTTTATCTCTGCAGAAAGTGATTCTATTTTCAACCCCAGCTAGTGTTCTTATTATCGTGATTTTAAATTCTGGTTCAAACATCTGTGTTAAGTCCCTGGCTGTCATTTCTTCCTGTCCTTTCTTTTCTTTTCCTTCATTTCATCATTTTGAAGGAAGGAATTAATAAAGTAAAAAACAAAACTAACAATTAAAAGTTAAAAACAGCACCAAAGTAATCAAATAAAGGATGCTATATCTTATGTTTATTTTGTTCTGGTTATTGAAAGAAGCTTGATAGAGTAGAGAAAAAAGGGAAAGAAAAAAGAGAAAAACATTTGAAATTTTGAAAATGAATACAATAAAATAGAATAAAGTGAGATGATGAAAGTAATATAGATAAAAAATTTACAAAGAAGTGAAAATTATAGTAGAAACAATTAAAGAAAAATCTTTCTTATATAAAAAATGGAAAATAGGGGCGCCTGGGTGGCTTAATCGGTGAAGCGTCCAACTTCAGTTCAGGTCATGATCTCATAGTCTGTGAGTTCAAGCCCCGCATTGGGCTCTGTGCTGACAGCTCAGAGCCTGGAGCCTGCTTCAGATTCTGTGTCTCCCTCTCTCTCTTCCCCTCCCCTGCTCATGCTCTGTCTCTCTCTGTCTCAAAAATAAATAAAAACATTAAAAAAATTTTTTTAAATGGAAAATAAAAATGATTTTTTTCTCTTTCTGTATTCAAGAAAAGGAAAGAAAAAAGAAAAAAATCGAATAGATGAACCAGCGAACAGAATGAAATAAATTCAAATTACATCCAGTTTCCCCTAGAAGTCAAATTACAAAGCACTTTATAATCTGTAAACTAAGCAGGTGGAGAGACTTGTGGTGTTCCTCAAGAGCACTGTTGGCCCATTTGGGTGGAGCTTCATGTAATGTTTCCATTCTCCACTAGATGGCACTGCTTAGCTTACTGGGGTGGATTGTTGTGGTGCGTGTAGGCGTGTATGCACATGCACCAGAGAGGTGAAAATGGCATCACCCAGCTACCCATTCTGTAGTTTCAGAACTCTGTACTCTCATGGTTTGACAATCAGGCTCCCCTCCTTTGTCTCCAACTTCTTGATCCTCTCTTTGCTTCATAAGTTTTGAATGTATACCATAGCTTTGTGAATTTTCCTTGTTGAATGATGTACATTATTGTATTCCTATGAATATACTTGAGCTTTATTTTGGGAGGCAGTTAAGTTACTTGGAAATAATTTGATCCTTTTGAGTCTGGCTTTCAGCTTTGTTAGGAGGGCACAGAGCAGTGTTTAGTCAAGGACAAAATTTTCCCTGCTACTGAGGCAAAACTCTTCAGCATTCTACCAGTACTAAAGTATAAGGATTTTCAACTCTGGACAGTCTGAACAGGCACTATTCTGGCCCTTGGTAGTTTTCAAGGACTTGCTCCCCTAATCCTTTTAGTTCTTTTCTCACATGCATGTGTGAAGAAGACTGGGACTCTCCTAGATCTTCAGAGTTTTGTTCCTTGTAGCTGTTGCCTCTTCAACACCCTGCCCTGCTAATTCCAGCTGCCTTAGAATCCCTGGATCCCCATCCTTTTCAACTTAGGAAGAAGTTGTGCTCCATGTGAATTGCCCCTCCTGGTGCTTCTACCTAGAAATTCTCTCCAGTCCATAGCTAGAGCAACTGTAATAGTTATTTCATTTGTTTCTCATCTTTAAGGGATCAGTGTCCTTCTTTACTTGATGTACAATGTCTTGAAAAACCTTCTTTCATATATTTTGTCCAATTTGTTAGTGTTTCAGGCAGAAAAAGAAATCAATTTCTTGTTATTCCATCTACTCTGGGCCCCATCAATAGCCACCTTTCCCAGTTTGGACTTTATATCTGGGATGCTCCAGTATCTGAGAAGATAAAAACCAACAGACTTTTTAAAGAAAGTGACAGATTTAAAAGTTTATATAGAAAGGCAATAGACATAAAAAGCTAAAATAATTTTGAAAAAGAAGAATCCATTTGGAAAACTTACACTACCTGATTTCAAAATTTACTATAAAACAATAGCAATCAGATTGGCATAAGGATAGTCATATAGACCAGTGGAACAGAACAAAGGCCAACAGAACCACATTTAAATGGCTATATGAGTGTTAAGGCATGTCAGTGGAGCATAGGATAGGCTTTTTAACAAATGTGCTGGAGGGGCACCTGGATGGTGTCCAACTCTTAATTTTGGCTCAGGTCTTGATCTCATAGTTGTGGGACTGAGCTCTTCATTGGGCTCTGTGCTGACAGTGTGGAGTCTGCTTGGGATTCTCTCTCTCCCTCTGTCTCTGCCCCTCCCTCTCTCTGTCTCTCTTTCTTTCTCAAAATAAATAAACTTTAAAAAAATGTCCTGGAATACTTGTGCATTCATGTGCAAAAATAAAAAAAAGAACTCAATCCTTACCTAAAATTATACAAAAATTATTCCCAGTGGATTACAGACCTAAGTGTAAGAATTAAAAGTATAAAACTTCTGGGGCACCTGGGTGGCTCAGTCAGTTAAGTGTCTGACTTGTGATTTCAGCTCAGGTCATGATCTCACAGTTTGTGAGTTTGAGCCTCATATCAGGCTCTGCACTGATGGTGCAGAACCTGTTTGGGATTCTTTATCTCTCTCTTTATACCTCTGCCTACTCTCCCTCTATCTCTTTCTCTCTCTTTATCAAAAGCAAAAACACAAACAAAAACAACCCTATAAAGCTCTGGAAGGAAGCATAGGAGAAATCTTTGTGACCTTTGGTTATACTAAATTTTCTTAAATAATACACAAAAAGCATAAAATTTAAATTTAAAAAGTGATAAAATAGAATTCATCAGATGAAAAGCTTTTGGGTTTTAAGAGACACAGTTAAGAAAATAAAAGTTCAAGCCAAATACTGGGAACATTTTTTTGCAAAACACACATCACACAAAAGACTTGTATCTAGAATACATAAAGAGCTCTTATAACTCAAAAATAAGAAGTCAAATATCCCAGCAAAAGGAAAGGACCAAAATTGTCAATAGATATTTTACAAATGAAGATATATGAATAGTCATAAGCATATGAAAAGATTCTCTACATCATTAGTTATCACAGAAATGTCAATTAAAAACCACAATGACATGCATACTAGAATGGCTGAATTAAAAATTGACAATAACAAATGTTAGTGAAGATATAGAATAATTGTTAAGTCTCATTAATTGCTTGTTGAAATACTAAATGTTATAGTCACTTTGAAAAACAGTCTGGTAGTATCCCTAACTGTATGACATACACTTACCTTTTGACCCAGAAGTTCCACTTCTAGATATTTACCCAAGAGAAAGAAAAATTTATACCCACAGAGACATGTATGCAATGTTTATAGCAGGACAATCTATAAGAGACAAAAACTGGTGAATGGATAAATAAATTTTGATTTATCTATACTATGAAATTCTACACTACAATAAAAAGTAACCAAAGATTAATGCATTCAGCACCATCGTTGAATCTCAAAAACATTATGGTGAGTGAAAGAAGTCAAACACAGAAATCTATACTGGATGATTTCCATTGATACAAAATTTTAGAAAAAGGCAAAACAGAAAATAGATCAGTGGTTGCCTGGGACTAGGGTAGGGGGTATAAAGGGACATAAGAAAACATTTTATAGTGATGAAACTATTTTACATCTATAAAGCAATTACTTTATCATATACAATTAACCACAATTCATCAAATTGTACACTTAAATGCATTTAATTTTATATAAATTATACTTTAACTTTTAAAAATCAAAAAAAAGGAAAAATAGGTTCCTCATGATTTAAATGCTCAAGTATAAAAAATCAAAACCAAAAAAAAAAAAAAAAAAACAAAACAACTCTTGCAAGAACACCTTGTAATGTAGGGATCAAAGAGAACTTAAGAGCAGAAACTTGGGTGCTATAAAAAATGGTAATAACCTTGTGTGGTTAAAAAAGCAATTAAAATCAATGGATAAATTGATTGGGGTAAAATAGTGTAATACAAATGCAAACAAGATGTAAGCTGTCCATATTATTCAAAGTGTTTCTCCAAACTGAGAAGAAAAATACAACACTGTTAAATAATTGACTAAGGAAAAGTCATAGAAGAGCAAACGTAAATGGTCACAGATATACGAAAAGATGCTTAAATTCCCTGGTAACCAGGAGAATGCAAATTTAAAGAGCAATGAGATAGCAGTTTACATTCATTAGAAAGAGCTACACACTTAATACTCCTGGCAATTTAAAGAAAATAATACTCTCATATTCCTGGTGGAAATGTGCAGTGTTATAGCCTTTGGCAGAAGTAAATAGCAACGTTTATTAAAAATAAAAACACATACATCATTTAACCTTACTAGGCTTCTCCCAAGAATGCCAATAGAAATAAAAGCAGATGTATTAAGGGGCATGGGCACTAAAGTGTTTATTGAAGCATTGTTCCTAATGGCACAAAACTAGATTAAAGTGGATGCTTGGTCAAGAAGGGACTGGTTGAATAAATTCTGTTGCGTGTGTACTACATTTTATTCAGCAATCAGTAAAATGAGTGAATTAGAGCTATAGTAGGTGACTTTATTTCACCACTTTTTGTTGATCAAGAAATGCAAGATATATACCTCTTTCTTTTTGTGTAAAGCAAACACTAAAATCCCACATATATTTGTATAGTATTATGAGCATGAAGGAAAAATATGAAAGGATACACACTAGATTTTTAAATCCTTCTACCAACGTGACCCAAGTCATTTGTGTGGATATATATGAAGGTAGGGGTAGAGCCAAGCAACAAGCAAGCCAAACAACAAAGTCTGCATTTGGAAAGCATTTATATAATCAGATGTGTATTGTATTAGTCAGGATAGATTAGCTTATTCTCCAGTAGTAAATGGTCCAACATCTCAGTGCATTAATATAAAAAAATATTTACTTCTTGCTCACACAAAGTCTGAGGGTCTGGGAGACTTTCCAGAGCAATTTTGTCAACAGGTTAGCTTAAACCTCCAGGCCACTTAGATTTTATGGAATCTTCCTATCAGCTTTGTGTTTTTATTATTGCTACAGCTCAGGAAGAAAGAAAATGGAGAATTGTGTACCAGCAATTAAAATTTTCCTGGATTTGATGCATGTCATTTCCTTTTTTTTTTTTTTTTTCCAAATCAGGGCACATAGCCATATATAAATTCATGAAATTATGGAAATCTATTTCTCCTGTGCTCCTCTGGAAGGGGAGAAGAAGTGGAAATATTAGTGAGAAGAAATAATGTCTAACTATATATACATTTATGAAATTGTTTATACAGGATAAAGAAACTAATTTTTTTGAATTTAAATTAACATACAGTGCAATATTGCTTTCAGGAGTAGAATGCAGTGATTTATCATTTACATACAACACCCAGTGCTCATCACAACAAGTGCCCTTTTTAATACTCCTCACCCCTCTAGCTCATCTCCCATTCACCTTCCTCCATCAATTCTCAGTTTGTTTTCTATTGTTAAGAGCCCCTATGGTTTGTTTCCCTCTCTTCTCTCCCCACCTCCCATGTGTTTATCTGTTTTTTCTTAAATTCCACATATAAGTGAAATCATATAATTGTTTTATTCTGATTGACTTATTTTGATTAGCATAATACATTCTAGCACCATCCATGTCGTGTAAATGGCAAGATTTCATTTTTGATGGCTGAGTAATAGTCCATTGTGTGTGTGTGTGTGTGTGTGTGTGTGTACATACCACATCTTCTTTATCCACTCGTCAGTTGATGGGCATTTGGGCTATCTCCATCATGGTGATTTTTTTGATAATGGTGCTATAAACATTGAGATGCATGTACACCTTCAAATCTGTATTTTTGTATCCTTTGGGTAAATACCTAATAGTGCAATTGCTTGATAGTAGGGTAGTTCTATTTTTAGTAAGTAACTAAGTTTTAAGATGTCTTTGAAATGACTTTATGAACAAGAAATTTATAAGCTATAAGAAAATTATCAGTAAAAATAAATTTATGCAAATTAATTAAGATTATAAATGTTGATAGGGACTGGTGATGATGAAAGTGTGGGAAAAAGAGAAATTCTCATATGTTCCTTGTGTGAGAATAAATTTGTACAGTACTGAAATATAATCAGGCTAGATATCAAGTGTAAGTTTTGAATTATCTTTTGGCCCAGTAATATGACTTAAAAGAATTCACCCTTGGGGTGCCTGGGTGGCTCTGTCAATTGAGCTCTCAATCTCAGCTCAGGTCATGATCTCATAGTCCTGAGATTGATCCCCACATCAGGCTCTGTGCTAGGCATGGAGTCTGCTCAAGATTCTCTCTCTTCCTCCTTTGCCCCTTCTCCACTCTTTCTCTTTATCAAAAAAAAAAAAGGGGGGGGAATGGACCCTTGAAAATGATCAGACATGTGCATAGGTAAAGAAATGTTCCCTGCAGTATTATTTATGATTAATAAAAGGGAAGGGGTACCTGGGTGACTCAGTTGGTTAAGAGTCCAACTTCAGCTCACGTCATGATCTCGGGGTTCATGAGTTTGAGCCTCACATCAGGCTCTGTGCTGATAGCTCAGAGCCTGGAACATGTTTCAGATTCTGTGTCTCCCTCTCTCTCTGCCCCATCCCCTGCTCATGCTGTTTTTCTATCTCTCAAAAATTAATAAACATTAAAAAATTAAAAATAAAAGGGAAAACAGTCTAAAAGTATAATTATTAGGAATGAGTTAACATATGGTAAATGCATATAATAAAATACTATAAGAGCCACTAAAAGAGACAAGGTGGATTTAATTTGTTTTAACATAAAAAATATTCAAAGAATATGCTTTGGTTATCTAATTGCTTTGTTACACTCAACCCTGAAACTTCTGAGTTTAAAAAAATGATTTTACTCTGCAATGATTCTGTACATGGAATGAAAAAAGGCTCAGATGGAAGGTTTGTTACATGTATTCAGCTGGGTCAGCTGGGATGAAAGTTTCAACTTCCAAGATGACTTAATTTACTGCCGCCTTGGTGAACTTTGGTTTCTTTATCTCTCAACAAGGAATCTCATCCTCCAGGCCTCCTTGGGCTTCCTCACAGCATGGCAGTCTTAGGATAGTCTTAGTTTTTACAAGATGTCTAGCTTCCAAGAAGAAGAGAGTGGAAGTTGCCAGTCCAGTTAAGGGCTATGCACAGAACTAGTATAACACAGTAGCCTTATTCAATTGATCGAAGTAGTCCAAAGACTTGCTCAGATTCCAGGGGGTAGAAAAACAGCAGTTTTTAAAAAGTTTATTTAATTTTGAGAGAGAGAGAGACAGAAAGAGAGAGAGAGAGAGAGAGATTGAGAACACAGTAGGGGAGGGGCAGAAAGAGAGGGAGACACAGAATCTGAAGCAGGCTCCAGGCTCTGAGCTGTCAGCACAGAGCCCCATGTGGGGCTCGAACTCTCCTACAGTGAGATCATGACCTGAGCTGAAGTCAGACACTCAACCGACTGAGCCACCCAAGTGCCCTGAGAAATAGTGTTTCTTAATGAGAGAGTGATAAGGATACTTGCAGAAAAACATGCAGGATGGGTATATTGCTGTGGCTGTCTTTGGAAAACAAAGTCTGCCACAATATCATGTGATTCGATATATATAAATATTGATTTTTCTTTATATTTAAAAATCTAGAAAAATATGAAGACAAAACAATGTTTCTCTGAGGTATAGCAATTTTGAGTACACTTTGCTTTCTATATTAGATTCTTCAGTGTTTTTTATAGTAAGCACAAATTACTTTTACAATCAGCAAAATTTTTAAAAATCCCAATTTTGATATGAAAAAGAAATAGGTTGTTTAAAGTTGTTTGCTAACAGATTTTGCAGTGCTCAAGGCATGCATTTAAAAAGATGACTTTTTTTCCCTATGGAAAATTTCAGGAGGAACTTCTACATTTAAGTTTCCATATTTGCAGATAGAGTAGGAGTGATAGCTTCTTGGCAAAATTGAATTTAAATAATAGATTTAAATAATAGAAGCCATTATTCAGGTTGAGCTTAATGCAGTTCCCACCCAGCTAAACGATTTAGGCAGTGAAATGGAACACATAAAGCTTGACAGTTGCTTCATGCAAATTATGTTTTATTAAAAACTTAACAAAAAAATTAAAAATTAGCAGAACGAAAACTTCAAGAAGAAAGGGCTGAGGGGTTAAATGACCTTTTCAGCAGTCAGAAAAATGATCTCAGCCTTCAGTGAGCATCTGTCTGGTTCCTACTCTCTATTTTCAGCATCATCATTCATGTGGCTGTGAGTTATCAGAATAACAACAAATGTGTATATTCGAAGATTTTTCATTGCCTTCAACCATCTTCTCAAACATACCCAGAAGTCATAATGCTAGAATTACACTGACACAATCATCCCCATGGAAACAGAGCCTGGTGTCATAAACATGGCATTATGACTTCTCAGCAGGAGGAGGCAGATGGAATTTTGGCACTGAATCTGTAAGATTTATTTAAAAACACAAATGTCTTAGAGAATGACATCAAAGCAGAAAGGGGGGGGATGGAGTTGTCCCTATAATATGAATGGCTTTTTTTGTTTGTTTTTAATGTTTTCCAAGGATTTGTTCACCGCTGGCAGGACTTGATTTTGCCTATTCTTTTTCATTGTTGTGCTTAGCACATTATGTTCTCAGCGTATTCATTAGCTGTTCATCTTGGCAGGTGTTGCATTCTCAGATGGAGAAGTTGAGGCTCAGAGAAGGGAACTGACCTCCTTGTTAGCAGATCTGTTGAAGCCAGAGCCCTTCTCCTGACTTCCAATCCACACAGTTTAGCTTCCTTTTTAATGTCTCAGTTTTACTCGAGAGCATAATTTATACATGAGTTACATCATTGTTTTGGCCATTCTAATGAGATTCCCTCTCAAATCAAAGTGTTTTAAACAAGGTAGAAGTTTTTTCTTTCTTTCCAAGCAGGTGTTCGGGACCAGTCCCAGGTGTTAGGGACCATGCGGTCAAGGACCCAGGCTGTTTCTGTCATTTTTCTGCTCTCTCTAGTAGTTGACCTCATCTACTAGCACAGCATGTCACACACCAGAATTGCATTCCAGTCAGAAGAGAGAGCATTCCCCCCACATTTTAAGAGCACAATCTGAAAGCTGCATATATCACTTCTGTTAACATCTCATTGACAATAATTTAGCCCTATAGCTGTACCTATAGTTCTATAACCATGTGATCAGCTAAATGAGGGTGAATTATTATGGGAAAAGAGGAGAACACATACTGGCAATGACTAGTAGTGTCTGCCAGAACTTGTGTTTCCTCTAACAGAGTTGTTTTCAGAGGGCTATCAAGTAATTTCTTTTTACTTAATGTAATGGCTGGATACTGATTATGGTATTTATTTCCCTGAAGGTATTTAAAACAGTAATTACTATATTATTTATAGAGGTCACAAAATTGATAAAGACTGGACATCAGACCTGAGATCAAGGCAAATTAATTGACTATTAGAAATGTATTAGGATTATAACAGAGATCCTGTAATTAAGTAGCTGTAAAAACAAATAAATTTCTTTTTCACCCAACAGTCCAAGATGTGTGATCCAATGTTGGTGAAGCTTTGTTCTGTGCTCTATTCAAGGATTCAGGTTTATGATAGTGCTTACGTTTTCAACATATCGCTTCTAAGGTCCCTCTGCTCATTGCCAATCCTGTCTCAGGAGGAGAGAAAGAACAGTTCAGGGTTGGGTCTCTTTGTTTTTGTTTTTGTTTTTGTTTTTTATGTGTGAGGCAGGAATTGTTCTTCTCATTCTGTTTCTGAGAGCTTAGTCATTTGGCATCATGAGAGCTGGGTTGCTGCATCCCATATTCAACTCCATTACTATGGAAGATGGTTGCATAGATATTAATGGACAAATAGTGGTTTCCTTTATAGGGTGCCACAGCTGGAATGACTGAGCTCCAGGAATTTCTTTCTTTCATCCAAGTATCTTTTCACTTAAAAATGAGACAGAGGGAGAATTTTTTTAAATTTTGAATTTATTTATGTAAATTCAAGTTAGTTAACATACAGTGTAGTCTTGGCTTCAGGAGTAGAACTCAGTGATTCATCTCTTATATATGACAATGCTCATCCCAACAAGTTCCCTTCTTAATGCCCATCACCCATTTAGCCCATACCCCCACCAGCTTCCTTCCAACAACCCCCAGTTGGATTGTTGACTGTATTTAAGAATACCTTATGGTTTGCCTCCCTGTCTGTTTTTATCTTATTTTTCCTTCCCATCCCCTATGTTCATCTGTTGTGTCTTAAATTCCACATATGAGGGAAATCATATGATATTTGTCTTTCTCTGCCTGACTTTTATCATAATATACTCTAGTTCCATCCACATTGTTGCAAATGGCAAGATGTCATTCTTTTTGATTGCCAAGTAGTATTCCAATGTGTGTGTGTGTGTGTGTGTGCACGCATATCACATCTTCTTCATCCATTCATTGGTTGATAGATGTCTGGGCTCTTTTCATAATTTGGCTGTTAATAGCACTACAATAAACATTGGGGTGCATGTGCCCCTTCGAATCAGCACTCCTGTATCCTTTGCATAAATACCTAGTAGTGCAATTGCTGGGTCATAGAGTAGTTCTATTGTTAATTTTTTGAGGAACCTCCATACTGCTTTCCAGAGTGACTGCACCAGTTTGCCTTCCCACCAACAGTGCAAGAGGGTTCCTGTTTCTCCACATCTTCAGGAATTAGAACAGACTCACAGCTGGAATCCAGTAATTTCTGAATGATCTCAGTATTTTCATTTCTTTTATGATCAGTTACCCTGGCCACTAGACACATTTTCCATGGCAAGGAGGGAGATTTCTGGTACATAGTTGTGCTATATCAACATTCATATTCAATGTTTCCTGGCTTCCCCTTTATTCCAGGGATTCTAGGTCTATAAATTGATTCAATCCTTGGAACTAAGTAATGGGTTGTGATTATCTTCATATTGACTCAAGTAAGTCTTCTCTGCCAGACACATAGCATGTTCAATCATACTGAACAAGAAGGACTATAGAGCTGTTCATCTGTTTTGGTCCTAGAGACGCCAGTGATCAATTGACTTCCATCAAATATTTCAAATATTTCTAATTACTACTTGGACTCCACTGTCTATTACTATTCTCAGGTAGCAGCAATATTTAACTGCTGCCAGCTCTGTTCTGTCACTCCTGGATAGCATCATCCTCCTGGAAAAAGGAGGATCTCTTTTGAAGGGTGGGCTTTCCTATCTTAGTCTCTTGCCTGCAAAAGATAGCTTCTGTATCTTTACAAATATATTCCTATGCCAGAAATGCAAAGCTCATTGAACATTTGAAAATAAACAATGTATGATTTATGAACAGACCAGAAAACAAAAAGCCCCACATTTTAATAGATGCATAAAAATCAATTGACAGAATCTATCATCTAGTTATGATAAAAAATAAAAGAAAACCCACCAAACTTGTAATAAAGGGAATTTTCTTAACCTGATAGAAGACACCTACAAAAAACCCTTATATAAATGTCATATTTAACAGTAAAAAACTGAATACTTTCTTCCTAAAATCTCCCCAATTTTATTGAATATTTTGTTGGAGGTCTTAGCCAGCACAAGAAGGCAAGAAAAAGAAATGAAAGGCAACCATATTGAGAAAGAAGAGGTTAACTTTTTATTGGCAGATGGCATGATCATTTATGCAAATAATCCTATGGAATCTACCCAAAAACTATTTGAACAAATAAGTGAGTTTAGTCAAATTGCAGGGTACAAGACCAGTATAGAAAAGTCAACTGTATTTCTACATACTTAGAATAAAAAATCTAATTAGAAATTTAAAAAAATGATACCACTTATAATATCAAAACATATGAAAAATATTAGGGACAAAATTGACAAAGTATGTGCAAGACCTGTGCACCAAAAGCTGCAAAACATTGCTGACAGAAATTAATGGAATGATATATCATTTTAGACATTGGAAGACTCAATATTCTTAGGATATCATCAGTTCTTCCCAAATTGATCTACAGATTCAATTAAATCCCAATAAAAACCTACAGGCATTATTTGTAGAAATGAACAAACTTACTTACAAGTTTATGGAAAAATGCAAAGAAACTGAAATAACCAAAATTATTTTGAAGAAAAAGAACAAAAAGAGAGGACATTATTACCTGGTTTCTAGACTTATTATAAAGCTTCAGGAATCAAAATGGTGTGTACTAACCTAAAGACAGATAGTGGGGAGCCTAGACTTCCACCCTCATGAGGCTGTAAAGAGGCACCCCAACACCCAATAAGGTGTTGTCAAGGAAGGCCAAGTAGGAATGTGGCTTGCTGGCAGCTAATGATGCCTAACCCCTATGGTATCAGTGGACCACCTGTATATCCACTCCACACAGCAGTTAAAAGACACTCATTGGTGTCAAAACAGGACTAGTGGAGAGTAAGGACTTTCACTGTAGCCCAATGGTAATGATGCTACTCCCACCAGAGTTTCAGTGGAGATCACATAGGATGCTGGAAGTCCCACTGCTGCTCAGCAGTAATGAGGAGCCCTCAATGCACAGGTGTCAGCAGACGCCGAGTGGGGAACCTAGACTGCTACTCCCATCTGGTACTAACAAAGCAGTGCCCCCATTCCCCTGCCAGAGCAGTGTCAAAAAAATCCCACCAAAAAATATTGTAAATAATATCCTGTTTCATAACAAATGTGGAGATGTCCATTTTTCAACTAAAAAGTCACTCATCATACCAGGAAGAACAGAAAGATTCCAAATTGAATGAAAATGTCATCAATACACATCAACACCAAAATGACAGAAATTTTAGAATTAACTGACAAAGATTTGAAAGCAGCCATGATATGGATGCTTCAATGAGCAATTATGAACATGTTTGTAACAAGGGAAAAATAGAAAGCAACAGTAAATAAATAGAACTATAAAAAACAATTAAATGCAAATTTTAGAACTGAAAAATGCAATAATTAGAAAAAAAATCAGTTGATAAGATCAACAGCAGAATGGAGAGAGCAGAAGAAAGAGTAAGTGAAAACAGAAAAATAAAAACACCCAACCTAAACAACAGATTTAGACCTCTCTATTTTGAGAGAAAATAGAGTGAGAACAATTGAACAGAGCTTCAGCGATCTATGGGAGTATAACAAAAGATCTAACATTTGTGTCATCAGAGTCTCTGAAGGAGGGAGAAAGAGAGCATGACTAAAAAAGTGTCTAAAGATATAATGACTGGAAACTCCCCAAATTTGACAAGAGAGGTAAACCTACAGATTCAACAAGCTGAACAAACTCCAAATGGGATAATCTCAAAAAAATCAATGTCAAGACACACCATAATTAAACTGAAAAAGACAAAGTCTTGAAAGTCAGAAAAATATCACGCCTTAACCATAAATAAAAAAAAAAAAATTAGGGAGCGCTTGGGGGGCTCAGTCAGTTGAGCGTCTGACTTTAGCTCAGGTCATGATCTCACAGTTGAGATCACATTTGAGCCCCGCGTCTGTCTCTGTGCTGACAGCTCGGAGCCTGGAGCCTGCTTCGGATTCTGTGTCTCCCTCTCTCTGCCCCTTCCCCACTCATGCTCCATTTCTCTCTGTCTCTCAAAGGTAATAAATGTAAAAAAAAAATTAGAATGACAGATTTCTAAAAGAAATAATGAAGGTCTGGAACACCTGGTTGGCTCAGTCAGTTAAGCATCCGACTTCAGCTCAGGTCATGACCTCATGGTTCATGGGTTTGAACCCCGCATCAGGCTCTATGCTGACAGCTCAAAGCCTGGAGCCTGCTTCAGATTCTGTTTTTCCCTCTCTCTCTGCTCTGCTTCTCTCTCTCTTAAAAGTAAACATTAAAAAAATTAAAAAAAAAGGAAATAATAAAGGTCAGAAAAAAGTGGCACATTTTCCAAGAGCTGAAATTATCAATGCAGATTCCTATATCCCATGAAAATATTTTTCCGGAATGAAGGGGAAATCAATATATTCTCAGATAAAGTACGTAAGAGAATTTGTTGCCTGGAGACTTACCCTAAAAGAATGACCAAAGAAAATTCTTTAAATATGAAGAAAATAATAAAAGCAAAAATCTAGGCATATCAGAAAGGAAAAATATGAGTAGAAAAAAAATACAATTTCCTCTCCTCTTGAGTTTTCAAAATGATGTTTAACTTTTGAAGCAAAATTATAACACTATCTGGTGTGGATCTAAATGTATATAAGACAAACATTTAAGATAATTATATTACAAATTGTAGGGCTTAAAGTAAGTAAAAGGAGGTGAAATTTCTATATGTTCTTCAAACTGGTAAAATGATGATACCAGTAGACTATGACAAATTATGTATATAAAATGTTACACCTAGAGCAACCACTAAAGAAGCCATACTAAGAATTTAATACACTCATAAATTTAAAATCACTATAGATCAATCAAAGTGGAATTCTAAAACAATGTTGAGGTAACCCACAGGAAGGCAGAGAAAAGAAACTAGAGAAATAAAAAATGGAAAGAACAAACAGAAAACAAACAAACAAAAAACAACTTAAACCTTAACACATCAATAATTACATTAAATATAAATGTCCTGAATAATCCAAATTAAATTTTAATTATCCAATTTTTTTGAATTTTTATTTTTTAATTTAAAAACTTTCATTTTAATTCTAGTTAATATACAATATTATAATAGTTTCAGGTGTACAACATAGTTATTCTACAATACCATACATCATCTGGTGCTTATTATGACCAGTGTACTCCTTAATCCCCCTCACCTATTTCACCCATGCCCCCACCTACCTCTTCTCTGGTAACCATCAGTTTGTTCTCTATAATTAAGAGTGTTTCTTGATTTGTTTTTTTCTCTCTCTTTTTTTCTCCTTGCTCACTGTTTTGTTTCTTAAGATCCACATATGTGTGAAATCATATTGTATTTGTCTTTCTTTAGCTGAATTATTTCACTTAGTATTATACTCTCTGGATCCATCCATGTTGTTGCAATGCCAAGCTTTCATTCTTTTTTATGGCTGAATAATATTTCATTACATCTATCTATCTATCTATCTTCTTTATCCATTCTTCAGTTGATGGGGCTGACCTGGTTCCATAATTTGGCTATTGTAAATAATGCTCCTATAAACACTGAGTTGCATGTATCCCTTTGAAATAGTTTTGTATTCTTTGGGCAAATACCCAATAGTGCAATTGCTGGATTGTAGGGTGGTGTTATTTTTACTTTTTGAGGAATCTCCACACTGTTTTCCACAGCAGCTGCACCAGTTTGCATTTCTACCAAGAGTACACAAGAATTCCTTTTTATCCATGTCCTTACCAGCATCTGTTGTTTCTTGTGTTGTTGATTTCAGCCATTCTGACAGGTGTGAGGTGATATCTCATTGTAGTTTTGACATACATTTCCCTGAGTATGAGTAATGTTAGGCATCTTCATGTGTCATCTGGATGTCTTCTTTGGAAAAATGTCTGTTCCTGTCCTCTGACCATTTTTAAATTTGATTATTTGTTTTTTGGGTGTTGAGTTTTATTTTTAATTTATTTATTTCTTTATTTTTCTTCAATATATGAAATTTATTGTTAAGTTGGTTTCCATACAACACCCAGTGCTCATCCCAAAAGGTGCCCTCCTCAATACCCATCACCCACCCTACCCTCCCCTCCCTCCCACCCCCATCAACTCTCAGATTGTTCTCAGTTTTTAACAGTCTCCTATGCTTTGGCTCTCAGTTTTTAAGTCTCTTATGTTTTGGCTCCCTCTCTCTCTAACCTCTTCTTTTTTCTTCCCCTCCCCCATGGTCTTCTGTTAAGTTTCTCAGGATCCATATAAGAGTGAAAACATATGGTATCTTTCTCTGTATGGCTTATTTCACTTAGCATCACACTCTCCAGTTCCATCCACATTGCTACAAAGGGCCATATTTCATTCTTTCTCATTGCCATGTAGTATTCCATTGTGTATATGAACCATAATTTCTTTATCCATTCATCAGTAGATGGACATTTAGACTCTTTTCAGAATTTGGCTATTGTTGAGAGTGCTGCTATAAACACTGGGGTACAAGTGCCCCTATACATCAGTACTCCTGTATCCCTTGGGTAAATTCCTAGCAGTGCTATTGCTGGGTCATAGGGTAGGTCTATTTTTAATTTTTTGAGGAACTTCCACACTGTTTTCCAGAGTGGCTGCACCAATTTGCATTCCCACCAACAGTGCAAGAGGGTTCCCGTTTCTCCACATCCTTGCCAGCATTTATAGTCTCCTGATTTGTTCATTTTGGCCACTCTGGTGTGAAGTGATATCTGAGTGTGGTTTTGATTTGTATTTCCCTGATAAGGAGCGACGTTGAGCATCTTTTCATGTGCCTGTTGGCCATCCAGATGTCTTCTTTAGAGAAGTGTCTATTCATGTTTTCTGCCCATTTGTTCACTGGGTTATTTGTTTTTCAGGTGTGGAGTTTGGTGAGCTCTTTATAGATTTTGGATACTAGCCCTTTGTCAGATATGTCATTTGCAAATATCTTTTCCCATTCTGTTGGTCACCTTTTAGTTTTGTTGAATATTTCCTTTGCTGTGCAGAAGCTTTTTATCTTCATGAGGTCCCAGTAGTTCATTTTTGCTTTTAATTCCCTTGCCTTTGCGGTGTCAATTAAGAAATTGCTGTGGCTGAGGTCAGAGAGGTCTTTTCCTGCTTTCTCCTCTAGGGTTTTGATGGTTTCCTGTCTCACATTTGGGTCCTTTATCCATTTTGAGTTTATTTTTGTGAATGGTGTAAGAAAGTGATCTAGTTTCATCCTTCTGCATGTTGGTGTCCAGTTCCCCCAGCACCATTTGTTAAAGAGACTGTCTTTTTTCCATTGGATGTTCTTTCCTGCTTTGTCAAAGATTAGTTGGCCATACGTTTGTGGGTTTAGTTCTGGGGTTTCTATTCTATTCCATTGGTCTATGTGTCTGTTTTTGTGCCAATACCATGCTGTCTTGATGATTACAGCTTTGTAGTAGAGGCTAAAGTCTGGGATTGTGATGCATCCTGCTTTGGTCTTCTTCAAAATTACTTTGGCTATTTGCGGCCTTTTGTGGTTCCATATGAATTTTAGGATTGCTTGTTCTAGCTTCGAGAAGAATGCTGGTGCAATTTTGACTGGGATTGCATTGAATGTGTAGATAGCTTTGGGTAGTATTGACATTTTGACAATATTTATTGTTCCAATCCATGAGCATGGAATGTTTTTCCATTTCTTTATATCTTCTTCAATTTCCTTCATAAGCTTTCTATAGTTTTCAGCATACAGATCTTGTACATCTTTGGTTAGATTTATTCCTAGGTATTTTATGCTTCTTGGTGCAATTGTGAATGGGATCAGTTTATTTGTCTTTCTGTTGTTTCATTATGAGTGTATAAGAATGCAACTGATTTCTGTACATTGATGTTGTATCTTGCAACTTTGGTAAATTCATGTATCAGTCCAAGCAGACTTTTGGTGGAGTCTATCGGATTTTCCATGTATAATATCATGTCATCTGCAAAAAGTGAAAGCTTAACTTCATCTTTGCCAATTTTGATGCCTTTAATTTCCTTTTGTTGTCTGATTGTTGATGCTAGAACTTCCAACACTATGTTAAACAACAGCAGTGAGAGTGGACATCCCTGCCGTGTTCCTGATCTCAGCGAAAAGGCTCTGTTTTCCGCATTGAAGATTATGTTAGCTGTGGGCTTTTCAGAAATGGCTTTTATGATGTTTAAGTATGTTCCTTCTATCCCAACTTTCTTGAGGGTTTTTATTAAGAAAGGATGCTGTATTTTGTCAAATGCTTTTTCTGCATCGATTGACAGGATCATATGGTTCTTATATTTTCTTTTATCAATGTGATGTATCACGTTGATTGATTTGCGAATGTTGAACCAGCCCTGCATCCCAGGAATGAATCCCACTTGATCATGGTGAATAATTCTTTTTATATGCTGTTGAATTCGATTTGCTAGTATCTTATTGAGAATTTTTGCATCCATATTCATCAGGGATATTGGCCTGTAGTTCTCTTTTTTTTCTGGGTCTCTGGTTTAGGAATCAAAGTAATACTGGCTTCATAGAATGAGTCTGGAAGTTTTCCTTCCCTTTCTATTTTTTGGAACAGCTTGAGAAGGATAGGTATTATCTCTGCTTTAAACGTCTGGTAGAGGGGCGCCTAGGTGGCTCAGTCAGTTAAGCGTCCAACTTCGGCTCAGGTCATGATCTCACAGTCCGTGAGTTCGAGCCCCACGTCGGGCTCTGTGCTGACAGCTCAGAGCCTGGAGCCTGTTTCAGATTCTGTGTCTCCCTCTTTCTCTGCCCCTCCCCTGTTCATGCTCTCTCTCTGTCTCAAAAATAAATAAACGTTAAATAAATAAATAAATAAATAAATAAATAAACGTCTGGTAGAATTCCTCAGGGAAGCCATCTGGTCCTGGACTCTTATTTGTTGGGAGATTTTTGATAACTTATTCAATTTCCTTGGTGGTTATGGGTCTGTTCAAGCTTTCTAATTCCTTCTGATTGAGTTTTGGAAGTGTGTGGGTGTTTAGGAATTTGTCCATTTCTTCCAGGTTGTCCAGTTTGTTGGCATATAATATTTCATAGTATTCCCTGATAATTGCTTTTATTTCTGAGGGATTGGTTGTAATAATTCCATTTTCATTCATGATTTTATCTATTTGGGTCATCTCCCTTTTCTTTTTGAGAAGCCTGCTAGAGGTTTGTCAACTTTATTTTTTCAAAAAACCAACTCTTGGTTTCATTGATCTGCTCTATAGTTTTTTTAAGATTCTATATTGTTTATTTCTGCTCTGATCTTTATTATTTTTCTTCTTCTGCTGGGTTTAGGCTGTCTTTGCTGTTCTGCTTGTATTTCCTTTAGGTGTGTTGTTAGATTTTGTATTTGGGATGTTTCTTGTTTCTTGAGATAGGCCTGGATTGCAATGTATTTTCCTCTCAAGACTGCCTTTGCTGCATCCCAAAGCATTTGGATTGTTGTATTTTCATTTTCATTTGTTTCCATATATCTTTTAATTTCTTCTCTAATTGCCTGGTTGACCCATTCATTCTTTAGCAGGGTGTTCTTTAACCTCCATGCTTTTGGAGGTTTTCCATACTTTTTCCTGTGGTTGATTTCAAGCTTCACAGCATTGTGGTCTGAAAGTATGCATGGTATGATTTCAATTCTTGTATACTTATGAAGGGCTGTTTTGTGACCCAGTATGTGATCTATCTTGGAGAATGTTCCATGTGCACTCAAGAAGAAAGTATATTCTGTTGCTTTGGGATGCAGAGTTCTAAATATATCTGTCAAGTCCATCTGATCCAATGTATCATTCAGGGCCCTTGTTTCTTTATGGACCATGTGTCTAGATGATCTATCCATTTCTGTAAGTGGAGTGTTAAAGTCCCCTGCAATTACCACATTCTTATCAATAAGGTTGCTTATGTTTGTGAGTAATTGTTTTATATATTTGGGGGCTCCCATATTCCGTGCATAGACATTTATAATTGTTAGCTCTTCCTGAGGGATAGACCCTGTAATTATTATATAATGCTCGTCTTCATCTCTTGTTACAGCCTTTAATTGAAAGTCTGGTTTGCCTGATATAAGTATGGCTACTCCAGCTTTCTTTTGACTTCCAGTAGCATGATAAATAGTTCTCCATCCCCTCATTTTCAATCTGAAGGTGTCCTCAGGTGTCAATCAGGAGGTGTCCTCATTTTAATGAGTCTCCTGTAGACAGCAAATAGATGGGTCTTGTTTTTTTATCCATTCTGATACCCTATGTCTTTTGGTTGGTGCATTTAGTCCATTTACGTTCAGTGTTATTATAGAAAGATATGGGTTTAGAGTCATTGTGATGTCTGTAGGTTTCATGCTTGTAGCGATGTCTCTGGTACTTTGTCTCACAGGATCCCCCTTAGGATCTCTTGTAGGGCTGGTTTCGTGGTGACAAATTCCTTCAGTTTTTGTTTGTTTATCTTTTGTTTGTTCTTTTGTTTGTTTGTTTGTTACCTTTATCTCTCCTTCTATTCTAAATGACAGACTTGCTGGATAAAGGAGTCTCGGCTGCATATTTTTTCTGTTCATCACATTGAAGATCTCCTGCCATTCCTTTCTGGCCTGCCAAGTTTCAGTAGAGAGATCCATCACGAGTCTTTTCAGTCTTCCTTTTTATGTTAGACACGTTTATCCCTAGCTGCTTTTAGAATTTTCTCTTTATCCTTGTATTTTGCCAGTTTCACTATGATATGTCGTGCAGAAGATGGATTCAAGTTATGTCTGAAGGGAGTTCTCTGTGCTTCTTGGATTCCAATGCCTTTTTCCTTCCCCAGATCCGGGAAGTTCTCAGCTATTATTTCTTCAAGTACACCTTCAGCACCTTTTCCTCTCTCTTCCTCCTCTGGAGTACTAATTATACTCAGATTATTTCTCTTTAGTGCATCACTTAGTTCTCTAATTTTCCCCTCATAGTCCTGGATTTTTTTTTTCATCTCTCTTTTTCTCAGCTTCCTCTTTTTCCATAATTTTATCTTCTAGTTCCCCTATTCTCTCCTCTGCCTCTTCAATCTGAGCATGGTTGTCTCCATTTTATTTTGCAGCTCATGGATAGCATTTTTTAGCTCCTCCTGGCTGTTCCTTAGTCCCTTGATCTCTGTAGCAATAGATTCTCTGCTGTCCTCTATACTGTTTTCAAGCCCAGCGATTAATTTTATGACTATTATACTAAATTCACTCTCTGTTATATTGTTTAAATCATTTTTGATCAGTTCATTAGCTGTCGTTATTTCCTGGAGATTCTTCTGAGGTGAATTCTTCTGTTTCGTCATTTTGGATAGTCCCTGGAGTGGTGCGGAACTGCAGGGCACTTCCCCTCTGCTGTCTTGAATAACTTGTGTTGGTGGGCAGTGCCACAGTCAGACCTGATATCTGCCCCCAGTGCACTGCTGGGGCCACAGTCAGACTGGTGTGTACCTTCTCTTCCCCTCTCATAGGGGCGGGATTCATTGTGGGGTGGGGTGGCCCATCTGGGCTACTTGCACACTGCCAGACTTGTGGTGCTGGGGATCTGGCTATTAGCTGGGGTGGATCAGCAACGTGCACAGGGGCGGGAGGGGTAGGCTCAGCTTGCTTATGCTTCAGTGATCCGCTTTGGGAGGGGCCCTGAGGCACCGGGAGGGAGGCAGACCCCCCTGCCACTGGAGGGATGGATCCGCAGAAGCACAGCATTGGGTGTTTGCTTGGTGCAAGCAAGTTCCCTGACAGGAACTGGTTCCCTGTGGGATTTTGGCTGGGGGATGGGTGAGGGAGATGGTGCTGGTGAGCACCTTTGTTCCCCGCCAAGCTGAGCTCTGTTGTCTGGGGCTCAACTCTCCCTCCCGTTTTCCTCCAGCCTTTCTGCTCTCCGAGCAGAGCTGCTAACTTATAACCTCCCAGATGTGGAGTCCCGCTTGCTGTCCGAACACACTCTGTCCAGCCCCTCCGCTTTTGCAAGCCAGACTCGGGGCCTCTGCTTGGCCGGTGGGCTGCCCCTCTGCCCCGGATCCTTCCCGCCAGTCCGTGTAGTGTGTACCACCTCTCCGCCCTTCGTATCTTCTTCTGTGGGCCTCTCGTCTGTGCTTGGCTCCAGAGAATCCATTCTGCTAGTCTTCTGGCAGTTTTCTGGGTTATTTAGGCAGGTGTAGGTGGAATCTAAGTGGTCAGCAGGACACGGTGACCCCAGCGTCCTCCTATGCCGCCATCTTCCGGAGGGTGTTCTTAATTATCCAATTAAAAGAGATTGGCAGGCTGGATAATGACACAATGCTTACTAGAAAAGCACTTCTTTTTGAATCATTTTTTCCAGTTTTATTGAGATTGACATACAACACTAAGTTTAAGGGGTGCAGCATAGTGACTTGACAGGCAAGTAGTCTGCAAAACGATCACCACAATAAGTCAATATCCACTACTTCATATAGTTACAAAAAATGATTTTCCTTGTGATGAATAATTTTAGGATTTCTTTTCTTTGCAACTTTCAAATATACCATACAGCATTGTAAACTATAGTCACCATGCTATACATTCTCAGGACTTTTTTATTTTATAGCTGGATGTTTGTACGTTTTGACCACTTTCATCAGCTCCTTCTCTCCACCCCTCATCCCTTCTGTTAACCACTAATCTGTTCTCTGTGTGTCTATGCATTCAAGGGGATTTTTTAGATGCCAAATATAAGTAAAATCATATGGCATTTGTCTTTGTTTGACTTACTCCATTTAGCATAAGGCCCTCAAGATCCACCTATGTTGTTGCAAATGGCAGACTTCCCTTCTTTTTTATGGCTGAATAATATATATCCTTATGGATATAGACCACATTTTCTTTATTTATCAGTGGCCATTTAGGTTGCTTCTATATCTTGGCTAATGTAAATAATGTTGTAGGGGTTGCAGATAACTTTATGAGTTAGTGTTTTTGTTTCCTTCTGGTATATACTTGAAGAGGAATTGCTGGATCATGTGATAGTTCTATTTTTAATTTTTTGAGGAACTTTTGTACTGTTTTCCATAGTGGCTTCACCAATTTACATTGTCACCAGCAAAGCATGAGGATTCCTTTTAGAAACTCACTTTTAATATAATGATATAGATAGGTTGAAAGAAAAAAAGATTAAGATATATTACATAAAATTAATAAAAAGAAAACTGAAATAGCTATATTAATATGAGATAAAGTAGACTTGAGGGCAAAGAAAATTACCAGAGACAGAGAGGGATGCTATATAATGATAAAAGTGTCTATTTACTGTATATGATCCAAACAACAGAGTTTCAAAATATGTGAAACAAAAACTGATAGAACTAAAAGAGAAATCCACAGTTATAACTGGAGATTTAATACACCTCTCAAGAAGTGCTAGAACAACTAGATAGAAAATACGTCAGCATACAGAAGAACTGAACAGCATCACCAACTACCAGGAATAAATAGATATTTATAGAAGTTTCTACCCACAACAGAAGAATTCACATTCTTTTCAAGTGCCTGTAACATATGCCAAGAAAGATCAAATTTGAGCCATAAAACAAATCCCAAAAAATTTTTTAATTGAAGTCATACAGAGTATGAGTACAACCAGAAAAGAATCAAACTAGAAATCAATAAGAGAAAGATAACAGGAAAATCTCCAGACATTTGGCAACTAAACAATGTATTTCTAAACAATCCATTTGCTAAATAGGAAGTTCTTAAGCAGATCAAAAAATACATTGAACTGAATGAAAATGAAAATATAACATATCAAAATTTGTGTAACACAGCTAAAGAAGTGAAGAAATGGAAATATAGCACTGTATGTATACATTAGAAAAGCAGAAAAAATCTCAAACCAATAATCTAAGCTCCCACTTTAAGATTCAAAAAAAAAAAAAAATAGAAAAATCAGCTCAAATCAAGAAGAAGGGAGGACAAATTAAAGATATGTCAATAGAAATTCCAAAAAAAAACTGAGATGCAAAGAGAAGGAAGAACAAATAAAATGGAGGAGACTATCCATGAACTGTGCAATATTTACAAACAGTGTAACATATACATATTGTAAATACTAGTAGGGAAAGAGATACATATTTGAAACAATAATATTTGAGAATTTTCCAAAATTAATGACAGATGTCAAACCACAGATCCAGGAAACTCAGGCAGGATAAATACTATATATATATATATATCTATATATATCTACCCAGGCATATCATATACAAACTACAGAAAAATAAAGAGAAAGAGAAAATCTTGAAAAAGGCTAGGGGACAAAAATACTTAACTTATAGAGAAACAGGAATAAGAAATGCATTGAACTTCGATTCAGAAGCTGTGCAAATAAGGAGTGGGGTGAGATATTTAATGTGTTGAAAGAAAAAAAAAAGCCACCAATCTAGAGTTTTGTACAAGCAAAATTACCCTTTAAAAATTGAGGAGAAATAAACATTATCTTTGACAATAGAAACTGAGGGAATTGAGGGAATTTGTTGCCAGTAGACCTGCCTTGCATAAAAAAATGTTAAAAGAGGTTCTTTAGAGAGAAGGAATGATATAAATCTACATAAAGAGAGGATGAGCAATAGAAAAGGAATAAATAAAGGTAAAATAAAATCTTTTATTTTTATAATTCTTAACTGATCTGATAAGAGTTTATTCAAAATAATAATAACAATAATGAATTTGGTGATTATGGTTATAGATAAGTGAAATAAATAACTATGGTGTTACAAGGGATGAGAGAGAGAATTTGGAAATACTCTGTTACAAGTTATTTGCACTACCCATGAAGCAGTATAGTTTTATTTGAAAGTGGACTTAGATTAGACAAAAGTGTATATTGCAACCTCTAGAGCAACCACTAAAAATATGTAAAAAGAAGTATAACCAATATGCTAGTAGAGGAGATAAAGTGGAGTCATATAAAATGTTCAATTAAAACCACAAAAGGAAAAAATAAGTGGAAGACAGAAAAAGAAAAAAAAGAGCAAGGGTAACAAATAGAAAAGTTATAAATATAGTGGAAATAAATGATATAAACTATTACTCTAAATGTGAAAGTCTAAATATACAATTAAAAGACAGAGACTATGAGAGTGGATAAAAACTTCCAATCTCACTTCACCACTGTCCCCCACCTCTGGGGAAGGAGTGGGACTGGAGATTAAGTTCATTCACCAATGGCCAATGACTTAATCAATAATGCTTACATAATGAGGCCTACATTAAAATTCTAAGCTAGAGGAGCATCCAGGTTGGTGATCACACTGATATGCTAAGAAGATAGAGTGCCTGGAGAGAGCATGGAAGGTCTGTGCTATACCCCCACCCTCATACCTTGCTCTGTGCATCTCTTCTGTGTGGCTGCTCCTGAGTTGTATCCTTTACAATAAAATTATAATAGTAAGTACCGTGCTTTCCTAAGTTTTATGTATAATTCTGATTCTAATTCCAATTGTCAAACTTGAGAAGGGTGGCTAGGTTATGGGAGCCCTTGAATTTGTAGTTTGCTGGGCAGAAATGTGGGTAGGCTAGGGATCCTGTTTGTAGATGGCTTCCGAAGTGCAGGCAGTCTGGTCAGACTGAGCACTTAACTTGTGGGGTCTGTGATAACTCTGGGTGGTTAGTGTCAGAGTTGAATAGAATTGTAGGACACTGAATGGTGTTGGAAAATTGGAGAGTTGGTTATTGTGGGGAAAAGATTCAGAATGGTTTGACGTTAGCTGTTGGAGGACAATATGAAGGGTACCAACAGTGGAAAAAGCAGGAAGACCAATCAGGAACCTAGTATAGTAATCCAGGAAAGACACAGAAAGTGGCCATGATGAGACATGTTTGGATTATGGATGTATTTTGAAGGCAAAGCCAACATGGTTTCCTGATGGATTAGGTGTGCGATAGAGAAAGAGGAGATGAGCTTGATTCAAAGTCTGGGTGTGTGGAACTGTAATGTATTTCTCAATGCTTAGTGAAGGATGGTTCCTCTGGGCCGCCTCAAAAAATATTCTAAAATATTGTGTGAGCTGGTCACACATGATAAATCTCTAGCAACACTCCCATCCTCATGTCTGTGAATTTCTTCTGCTATATTATACCAAGAAATTTCTGGCATTTATACTACATTCAGTGCAGTCACCAATTAGTCCAATTTTACCCAACCAAGTAAGCAAACACTTAACAACCACAATTAGCTCTAGCTAACACACTGAATCCAGAGTCTCTGGTAAGAACATTCACATTGATAGATATAGCCTGAACTGAAACTTCTTCTGCCTTATGTGCTTAGCACCTTCAGAATGTATTTCCTACATTTCCCCCAAGTTTTTGCTCATAAATTTGCAAATCCTGCCTTCATTTTTAGTGTTTTGGACTTTACCTGGGTTTGACTTTGAGTTTGATCCAATAGGTCTAGGGTTCAGCCTAAACACAATGGGAAGTGCTGGGTGTGGGATTTAAAGAGAATTAAGATCTCCTTCTAATGTAACCACCTCAGGTGAGGTCATTATGGGCTCTTCAATTGAAGCAACACAACCTTCAGATGGAATCTACTGCAAAAGGGATATCAGTGGGGTTTCAGGGATGATAATATTCAAAGACAGCTAACTCCTCCCAAATATTACCAATCCAGTTCTCAAGGTGCCATTTCCCCCCATTCAATGTCTTAGCACTCACATAAGGGTTAGAAAAGTGTATGAATTTGGCAGCCCATAGGGTCAGACTTTGCTTCTCATTTTTGCTTATATCTACCCTATGGATATATAAAAAAATGATTTTTTTGTAGTAGTTATAAAAACTCTCTTATCATGCTTTGAGCCAAAAGTATATAGCTCAGAGCCTATAATTTTTCCCTTTAAGTTTTTAATACAGTGAGAGATATCTTACATTCTTTGTGAGTACATGATGATATATCCCATCAGCCATTCTGTCCACCTAAGTTCTGATGTCAATAGACTCTTGATTTCAAGTGGCTTCATAACTTTTACCTTTGGAGCCAAGGACCACTAGGTCACTAGATATTTTCTGTCTTCAAACCCAATCACATCACTTAGATACTTCCATATTTTCATCCCCTTGAGGACTTTTTTGATCTTGAAGCAATCACTCTTGTGGTTTACTCTAATGGTTGGAATTCTTAGTCTCACAAAGCTAGTTTAAGGAAAACACATTGATTAAGAGCTATAGGTATATCACAGAATAATTTATAGGGCTTAATGAGCAGAACTGTGATTGTTAACTTTATGTGTTAACTTTACTGGGCCATGAGGGTGCTTCTGGATGAGATTAACATCTAAACTGGTAGACTGAGTAAAGCAGGTTGCCCTCCCTAATCTGAGTAGGCCTCATCCAATCAGTTGAAAGCCCAAATAGAACAAAAAGCCAGCACCCCCGACCCCAAGTAAAAGAGAGTGCTCCCTGCCTGATTGCTTTCAAGCTGGAATATTGGCTTTTTCCTGGGTTTGGGCTCAAAGTAAAACATTGGCTGCTCCTGGGTCTTAATTCTGCTTGCCTTAAGAACCACATGATCAGCTCTCCTTGTTCTCAAGCTTCTTGATTCGGACTGAACTAAACTATCATCTCTCCTGGGTTTCCAGTTTACAACTTAGCCTGCAAATCTTGGAAATTGCCAGTCTTTATAATCACGTAACCAATTCTTTATTAAAAATCTCTCTCTCTTTCTTTCTCTCTCTCTCTCCTTTCCTCTTTCTCTCTGTTTCTCTTTGTCTCTCTGTCTGTCTCTCTCTATCTCTCAAGAGATCTCCTCTCTGGAGAGCCCTAAGACAATAATACAAAAGCCTAGGCTGATATTCCAGCAATAAATCAGAAAACTAAACTGTAGCACTGACCAACCAAGGAATTGCTGCCCCTGCCCAATCAGGAAGCTACCACCAAAGCTATAGCTTCCTCAGCAGTAATCCATGCCAAAAAAATGAACACCCTGTTCCTTTAAACTCCATGTCCACATAAACACTGTTCTGAATGGGTCTCAAATGAATGTATCTAACTGATGGAACCTAAGCCATGTCTAGAACCCCAGACTGTGAGGAGAGATTTGATCTCTCCAACCTCTGCAGTATAGAAAGGTATGTCTTATGCAGTGGGAATGCTTGAGCCAAACCACAGTGCCCCCAAAGGCAGTTGTGGGCTGTTGGAAAGAGAGTTGATCCTTGGTATTACAAAATGCAACAAATGTTCAATTAAATTACTTAATTCTTGAGTTACCAAAAAAAATCTCAAATATCTGCTAATCAAAAATTTTCAAACATGAATACTTAAAGAAGAAAAGTTTATCTTCGCCTCCTATTTCAACCAAATCTTACCAACCTCTTCATAGTTAACCAGTGTTTTTAACCCTTCCAAATAATTTCCTATGCATTTGTACATATGTGTATATCTAGCTTTTTTCATAAATATTATGCTACTAAATTGGCAACCAGGTATGGTGACCTGCAGAGAGGGAGAGTAAACACCTTGACCTCCCTTCCCACTGTCACTGATTTGTTGGGGCCTCCCATCAGCTGAGAGGGAAGCCTCTTGATGTGGCTGACACAGGTCAGGCTCCCAGCACAGAGCACAGTGTGGAGAGGAGACCTGGAGGGGCAAAGGAGAAAATTCAGTCTAGAAAGACAGAAGACAGGAGAGGAGAACATTACTTGTGAGCGTTGTGTAAGGAGTAGTCATAAATGGCATAGATCCCACAATCACTTACTCCTGCTTGGTCAGGGTAGTTTGATGGGGCAGCTGCATTAATATCTTCATGTTATTCCCCTGCACTACCACTTCTGCAGGGAAGGGTGCAGGCTTCCCCATACTTGTAGTGTTCTGTGATCTACTCCTTGCAGTCATGAATCAGGTACACTATCCCTGCCTTTGCCTGCAGGCTGGGCTAAGATGAATGTTATCTTTTCAATGACACCCCTCAGCTGTCCACTCCATGCTCCTTGGCCACCCCTCCCTCTGTCCCAAGCCAATCCAGTCACCTGGAAGGTCCTGGAAATGCCATATTTCCCTGTGGAAGGATTTAACTGGCCTCTCATTCTCTTCAGGATGTAAACAGCTGGTGAGATGGATAAAATCCACCTTTATTTTCCTGACTCAGACCATAGAGACTAACACTCTGGCTGGGCTGCTGTCTGGCACAGGGTGTGAGTCAGGCATTGGCATCTTTGGGTGGAACGATTTCAAAAACAAATTTGCCTCAAAACTTTCTATCCAATGCCCATGAGAGCACTATTGTCCTGAAAAGCCTCTGTCCCCTTAAAAACATTCTGTGTTAATTAGGCAATAACAGGTTTCAGTAAAAGCTTTGGATGGCCCTTTTTACTTTTACTCTTAATGCCTTGCAGGTCTCTGTTTCAGTTATATTTTCTTGGTCAAACATAATTTTTTCTCCTTCCTTCAAAAACTAGCTGCACGTTCATTTTTGATGACAGGCTTCCTTGGGCATCCTAATTCCTACTTCTATTCTGGTGACAGGGTATATCGAAGCCCAATCTTTTGTTGTTCCACTTCTAAGTACACAAGAGCAGTGTTGTGGACAAAAAGTGTTGTAGAAAGACCCCCACCTGGGTGTGGGAGGGTCCAGGTGTGGTGTGGCCCCAGATGGCTCTGAGACTTTAGATAAATATTTTCTCTTATTGATTGGTGGAGTCTGCACACTGGGCCAATGGACCAGATCTGGTTCCAGATATTCTGTTTGTCCTAAAAAGTGCTGCTAAACATTGTAAAATGTCTATACTATCCAAAGCAATCTACACATTTAATGCAATCCCTATCAAAATACCAACAGCATTTTTCACAGAGCTAGAACAAACAATCCTAAAATTTGTATGGAACCACAAAAGACCCCAAATAGCCAAAGAAATCCTGAAAAACAAAGCAAAGCAGGAGGCCTCATGATTTCAGACTTCAAGTTATATTACAAAGCTGTAGTCATCAAGACAGTATGGCACTGGCACAAAAACAGACACATTGAATGATGGAGCAGAATAGAAAAACCAGAAGTGGACCTACAACTCTATGGTCAGCTGATATTTGACAAAGCAGATAAAAATGTCCAATAGAAAAAAAAAGGCAGTTTCTTCAACAAATGGTGTTGGGAAAACTGGACAGTGACGTGCAAAAGAATGAAACTGGACCACTTTCTTACACCATCCACAAAAATAAATTCAAAATGGATGAAAGACCTAAATGTGAGATGGGAAACCATCAAAATCCTAGAGGAGAAAACAGGCACAAACCTCTTTGACCATGGCTGCCGCAACTTCTTACTAGACATGTCTCAGGAGGCAAGGGAAACAAAAGGAAAAATGAACTATTGGGGCCTCATCAAGATAAAAAAACTTCTGCATAGCAAAGGAAACAATCAACAAAACTAAAAGGCAGCCTATGGAATGGGAAAAGATATTTGCAAATGACATATCTGATAAAGGGTTAGTATCCAAAATCTATAAAGAACATATCAAACTCAACACCGAAAAAACAAATAATCCAGTAAATAAATGTGCAGAAGACATAAATAGGTATTTTTCCAAAGAAGAGATCCAGATGACTAATGAACACAGGAAAAGATGCTCAACATCACTCATCATTAGGGAAATACGAATCAAAACCATGATGAGTTGCTGCCTCACACTTGTCAGAATGGTTAAAATTAACAACTCAAGAAACAACAAATGTTGGTGAGGATGCAAAGAAAGGGGGAACACTTTTGCACTCTTGGTGGGAGTGCAAACTGGCACAGCCACTCTGGAAAACAGTATGGATTTTCCTCAAACGTTAAAAATAGAACTACTCTATGATCCAGCAATTGCACTATTAAGTATTTACTCAAAGGATACAAAAATATAGATTTGAAGAGATACATGCACCCCAATGTTTATAGAGACATTACCAACAATAACCAAACTATAGAAAGAGCCCAAATGTCCATTGACTGATGAATGGATAAATAAGATGTGGTATATAAACATAATGGAATATTACTCAGCCATCAAAAAAATGAAATCTTGCCATTTGCAATGATATGGATGGAGCTAGAGTGTATGATGCTAAACAAAGTAAGTCAGTCAGAGAAAGACAAATATCACATGATTTCACTCATATGTGGAATTTAAGAAACAAAACAGATGAACATATGGGAAGGGTGGGGAACAGGGAGGGAAACAAACCATAATGATAGAGAATAAACAGGGTTGATGAAGGGAGGTAGGTGGGGGAAGGGCTAGATGGGTGATGGGCATTAAGGAGGGAACTTATTGTGATGAGCACTGGGTGTTGTATGTAAGTGATGAATCACTGAATTCTACTTCTGAAACCAGTATTGCACTGTTTGTTAACTAACTGGAATTTAAACAAAATTTTAGAAGAAAAAATTGCTTTTACTATGTATGTTTTGAAATGTGAATGTGCCTTCCAGATCACTGTATCCCTTTCATATCTCCACCTAACCTGTTTGATACATTTAGACTGTCTTTGTGGTCCTTATTGGTATGTGCTCTTGACTCCTGATTCTTGGTCATTTATTCTTGAGATTTTGGGGGATGTGGAGCCTCGCAATGATATGGATGGAGCTAGAGTGTATGATGCTCCATGTATGATGAGAATCAGTGAAAACTTTCTACTCTCTTCCTAAAATGACTCACATATCACACATAGATAAAATATTGCATATAATTTCAGGGTACTTAGCAAACACTCTGGATCCATCCATGGATGAGTCCTCCCAGAAGTGCATGAAGCCCTTCATTTAAATGATATTGAAGGCCACTTGATGGCCTAGAGATGGGAGATTCTTGACAATCTTCTGCTTCTCTGAGGTGGAGTGCACTCAACTATAGTTCACAGATAACTACCCAATGTGGCTGTTGTGCTGTCACAGCCCATGCGGAGCAAGCATGAGGAGAGTTGGGTTGAAGGTCCTGGTACTCCTTCCCAGAGACCCAGGAAAGGATTGACTTCTGCCAGATACTGGAGGAACACTGAACATATTGCTATTGAGCTGTTTCCTGTTCCTGTAAAGAAAAAAGACATTTCCTAAGGGCAAAGCCTCTTTCCAACCACATTCAGTGTCAGAAGGAGAAGAGAGTTTTTCAAAGAGGCCAGAATCAGCATATGGCTGCTTACCCCTACAAGCTGTTGATTATTTTCATTAAAAATTGCCATGGTGACTAGAAGAAGTTCTGTTGGTGGCTCCTTCCCAGGGGCAAGGTGGAGAGCTAGCTTTTATTGGAAGTACCCCACACCTTCCACTGAGGGTGGATAATGAGCAACATGGAGTCAGGAAGAGCAGCAAGCCTGTTTGCCAAGAGATCTGAATTCTAATTCTGCACAATCATAATGATAGCTGGCTTCTGACTAGTGCTTATCTCATGTAAAACAGTCATAAGCTTATGAAATAGGACTTATTATTCCTGTGGACATGGAGGACATGTGGATGTGGACATGGAGGCTCAGAGAGGTAAGGTGACCTCCCCCAGGTCACACAGCTCAGAGGCAGTGGGTTAGGCCAATCTGACTCTGTCCTGTAAGTTCTTATCTGGGATGTTGAGAGTTGCTGGGTGTGTGAGTGGGTGAGTGACTCAGGCTCCCCACCCCATGGTGAGTCATACTTGGTTGTGTAGGGAGGAGGAAAAGGAGGAGGGAGGCTATGCCAGCCAACTCCTACAACATCTGCCCACAAACCCAGCACCACAGAATAGCAACTGAGGCTGGGAGGAGGAAGGGGTGAGTCCCCCACTACTGCTAATCATTCTTCTTGACAACCCCTCTTGACTGCCTCAGCCCTGAGCCCCCACTGTGGCCTAACTCAGGAGAGACAGGAGTCCCCTAGGAGAGCCCAGAAGGGACTGAGTAAGAATGGGAAGCAGACACTCAATCTAGACTCTCACTCTGAAAGTGTGAAAATCCTTGGCTCTGACTCAATAAAAGTTAAATTAGCACTTTTAACTCTCCAGATCTCTTCCCTGGCATTATTTCATTTTCCCCTGAAATAACCCTCAGTCATTGTACATTTATTTCATCTGCTTTTCTGTTTGTATATTATATTTCAAACATAAAAAAGGTAAAAGAATGCATATCTACAATTCAAGTGGGGTGGCTGGTATTATTCCCTTTTTATAGATGGGGAAATAGAGGCACATAAGTTAATAACTTGACTAAACAGAGTTGCCGCATCCAATTTTGCAGATTTTTCACTGTATAAGGAACAGAGCAGAGAGGTAAATAGAGCTGAAATATCATCTATACTAGATAGTCAGGCTGTCCATAGGCTGCATCTACCTGGGAGAAGGGACACCTTTTTCTGTTTTGCAGGAAACAGAAGTCTTTATGCAGCCTAGTGCCTAGGGTGGGAGGTGGGTCAGGGCCATCACTGGGAAGAGAGGCCAGGTCTCCAAACTCTTGCAGCAAGCTCACTTATCATACCCATTGTCCACGTCCTCTGTCCCTATCCACCTTCAGTTATTTTCAGTCTCTGCCTACAACCTTCCCACCCTGTTTTCTAAATTCAATAGCCTTGGGGAGAGAAAGAGAAAAAAATAATGCAAAGGGAGGGCAAGTGGAAGTGAAAACAGAAATGTAATGGGCTTTAGAAAAGCATTAGTGGCTTCTACAGGCAGGGATAGAAAGGTATACAGATAGAGAAAGATGGGATTGTCTCTTCCTGAGGCTCCTCAGGAGGCAGGTGAGTGCTGCTTGCTTCTCTCTGTTGATGCCTTTGGGTTCCTGGCACCCTGCCAGATGCTGCTAAAAAGTCTTATTTTAATGTGTAATTTAGTGATTTCTTTTTACCTCCTTGTTTCCCTGGAGTAGGTTTATTCACTCCATCTTGGTGAACCTTCCTTGGGGTTCCTTCTGACCTGCCTACTGCTTCCTTTGGATTAGAATCTCCCTGGTTTTCACTTCCATTACTTCCAGGCTTCTGCTCTCTGGACAGACAACCATACCCCTGGATGGTGGGATTTCCTGTGGACTCAGAGGCTCCAGCATCTGGAAGTGGGCGGGGTTACATCCCTGATGGGTGGACAAGGGAGGATGGTGCTCGCCTTTGCAGCAGACTCTCCCAGCTCAGGTTCATTCACATCTCACATCTGAGTTGTGTGTTCTTACTTCTGCCCTCCCAGAATTCATCTCCCTGTCCAATAGCACCCAGGTTCCTCGGGAAGTTTCCTCTTTCCCAGGATTTTGCTGCCTTAGGGACAGGCCTGTTTCAGGTCCTGTGTCCATTGCAGAAACTGAGGACAGAGCCTTTCTCTCCCCACCCTAGTTTTCTGGGGACTGGCCAATGGAACATGACTTCTTGGGAGTCAGACTCAGAGCAGAGAACACACAGAGAGGGTGACTGTTGTCCTGTGTAGGTTCTTCAGATGTGAGAAGGTGCTGTGCTTCCTGATGCCCATCTCCTGGCATTGTGACACCCTCTTGTTTCCTGCTTTACCAAGTTCACTGTTGCACGGATTCTACAACTGTCCTGGAATCCTCAACAGATTCTCTGTTTTTGTTGCTCACAGCAGCCAAGAACCCTGTCTTAGTCAGCTTGGGCTGCCATAACAAAATACCACAGACAGGGTGGTTTAAACAACACACATTTATTTCTCACAGTTCTGGAGGCTGGGAAGTCCAAGGTCAAGGTGCTGGATGATTCAGTTCTTGATGAGAGCTCTTCTCCTGGCTTGCAGATGACTGTGTACTTGCTGTGTGTTCACATGATCTCTTCTCTGCCAGCACGTGGAGAGAGAGGTCTCTTGTCTCTTTCTCTTCTTCTAAGGGTGCTAATCCCATCCTGAGGGCTCCATTCTTGTGACCTAATCTAAACCTAATTATCTCCAAAGACCCCACCTCCTAATACCACCCCATGGTACAGGGGTAGTTAGGGCTTTACCATATGAATTTTGGGAAGACACAAACATTCAGCTCCAAACAGACCAGGACTGATCCAACCCCCAAATTTCTGGACTTCGTATGCTATAGCAGCCCAGTAGTAAACAGTTTCTACCATTTTAATGAAGTCTTAATCTGAGGAAAGGGGGCTGTGAACACAGTTTATGGATAGTGTAACCATTTATCCTGCCCCTGAGTCTCTGCCCAGTGCTTTCCTTACCCCCCATGAAGGGAATACTTCTTTACCCAAAATTGGCTGCCTGAAGGCAACACCTCCCTAGCTCCCACCTTCTTGTTTCTTAAGACAGACACCCACTTACTTGTATTATTATGCAAGTATAGGAGGAACTCAGCAGGAGGTAACAATGACAATAAGCTTAAAGAATTTTTATAAGGATTAAAACTCAAATTCTCTTTGATTCTGTGATATCAAACCTCAGTCTGGGAATTTCCTGACTGTGTTGTCATGGGCATATTACTGAATCATCCATGTCCCCAGGTTGTCATCTAAAATACGGTATAATATTATCTATATCTTAGTAATTTTGTGATGGTCAAATGACAAAACAAACCTAATGTGCTTTGTATATTTCTTCATATATAAGTTCTTCAACATGAGCTATTAAATGATTGTTATTATTATTAGATTAGTATTTGTAATTATAGGGTTTTTTTCATTTCTCCAGGCTCATGAACTTTGATGATTCAGGAAGGTCCCTTTCTAGCCCTTTGGGCTTCCTTCCTGTGACTCTTGGGAGTAAAATGTTCAAGTCTTCGCCCTTTGGGAACAATTGACCACTTTTGCATTGAGTGCACTCAGCCTGGCCACACACACACACACACACACACACACACACACCTCCCCATGTGAATCCGTGTGCCTCTGTGCCCTGCACTGGTTGTAGAGCATGCTGACCTCAGGAGCTGCTCCCTACAGCGTGTGTCTGATCTCTTAGCCTCTCTACCTCTATGGAGAAAGTCCCATCCCTTTTGCATCAGGCTTCTCTGTGACTTCTTGACTTTTTCATTCACTCTTACTGAAAGTTCTTTAGCTGCCTGCTCCTGCAACCCACCTCCTCCAGGAAATGCTGTCTGAGTAGCTGACAGCACAGTGACGGTTCTCTCCAGGGATGCAGCCTACTCAGAAGTCCTTCTTGTCTTCACATGCTGGGGAAGAAACTGCCTCTGAGGACTGTCACTCCTGGGGCCTGTGGGGATACCATCACCTGTCAGAGGGAGAGAGAGGAATCTCCCTGGCATCCTCCTATTGTGCTGTAGGGTCCTAATGCAAACTCATAGACTCCTAGAACTCAGAATTTCAAGGAACATCAAACAATCACCACTTTGACTAAAGACAGACTCATATGGTTGTTGAGATCATGTGGACACAACAGGATCACATGGCTGGAGCAAAAAGGTGACCTAGAATTGAGTCTTCCTTCTCCTGATCAGAAGAACTGCTAGGAGAGCCATTCTCTACCCCAAGCAAGCCCATTCTCCAGAAACTGTGTGGCTTTCATTCCCTCTCTCTCTCTCTCTCTCAGTGTGGGGGATAGGGATGGGAGGTATTTCTTGACTTCCTCCCCCACAACCCAGCCCTGCTCACTGACTGCTGAAACTTGGCTCTGCCTCTCCTTGCAGCATGGTGGGTGCTGTTCCCCGCATCCTGGTTCTTCTTTATGAGGCAGGTTAGCCTCTCATTGGCATCACTGCTTCCATGATTATAATTGGCCTGAAGATTTTGAGCCTCAGTCTATCTGTTTGATTTCTCATTGAGTCTCACCACATACTTAGGACTTAAATAATTGACTTTAAGTGTACAAATTCACAGATTATAGATGCTATTAGAAGAAGCCAAGCTTTTCTTGTCTTCCTAAATGTAAGGAGAGTACTTATTCAGGACCCAGGACATTTCTTGCTGATTTTTCTCCACTTAGAGCATTTACATACAGGTTGAACATTTTTAAGATGTTGAATTTTCATTCTTTTGTGAATTAAAGCAAGATGTTAACTTGGTTTGGAGTCTCTGGTGTGTATAAGGGCCACATTTTAAAGTGTTAACAGACTCTTTAATAAAAGATGAGAGAAAGCAAGTGGCAGTGAAAATCTTCTTCTTCTTCTTCTTCTTCTTCTTCTTCTTCTTCTTCTTTTTTCCAGTTAAGGAACTTGGAATTCTGAACATTTACATGTAAAATTCAGCTGCAGCGTATCTGGTATAAATAATACATTGAAAATTTTATGTAGTTAAGCATTACAGGAGTCAGACAAGCTCTGTTAAGGATTTGCATTTAATTCTGTTTTTTTTTTTAAATGTGTTAACTAAAAATAAACTAATTTCAGGCATAAAAAGTAACTAAGACAGTAGGAGAATTTGCAATAGAAAATGATCTGTTTAATTTAGTGCCTGTATCTTAAACCATTCATGGGATTAATTAACCACTCACAGGGAGAAGGTCACCCTAGGGGTGGGAGGAGAAAGCTGCTCTGAATTACAAGCCAGGACGTTGGTTTTGGACTTCAGATATGTCCCACCTTACTCCTTCCTGGCTCTTCACAGAGCCAGCTCTCCTTTCATTAAGCAATGCCAGAGAAATGTTCCTGTAGTCAGAGAGGCCACAGATGTGGGCTAAGACAGGAGGTGAGAGGAAAGGAAGAGAATAGGAACATCTGGAGACTCCACTCCCTTTGCATTTGCCTTCACCTTGATTCAACATTTGGGGCTTCTTCTTGGGGTAAGACACTTCTGAGCAGGCATCCAACAGCCTCTTGGTGACCATATTAATCTGCTTGTGCTGCCATAACAAATGCCACAGACTGGGTGACTTATCCAACAAACATTTATTTCTCACAATCCTGGATGCTGTAGGTCCAAGACCTGAGTGTTAGCAGGTGGATGTCTCCTGAGGCCTTTCTCCTTGGCTTGCAAATGGCACCTTCTCACTGTGTCCTTACTTGGCCTTTTCTCTGTGAACACACATTCTTGTATCTCTTCCTTTTCTTATAAAGACACAAATTATATTGAATTAGGGCTTCACCTATGATCCCATTTAACTTTAATGACCTCTTTAAAGGCTTTCTCTCCAAATATAGTCCCATTAAGGATTAGGGCTTCAACATATGAATTTTTCAGAGACACAATTTAATCCACTATAGTAATCATAGTCCTATAGGGGCTGAGTGTATGTGTGTGTAAGGGGGTGGTGCTCAGAAAGGAGTCCTCCCTTTCCATCCCCCATGTGACCTGAGTGAGTATATTATACAACCTTTCAGGTCTTGGTTTCTTCCTGTAATAAAAGTTGGAATTACAAAGTGATATCTTTGATCTGTCTCAATTCTGGGATTCCAGATGGCCCTTCAGACTCATAGTCACCAGACATCTATATTCCTGGGGTTTAGATCCAGATTCATTCCCAGTTACTCTCTAAGCTTATCTAATAATAAATGTATACTCCAGACCCCATGTTGGGCACCAGGGACATATAGCTGACCACAACCCAGTCCTTCTCATAAGGAGTCCCCAGACAAATAAAGCAAAGGCTACTATGCATATAGGTGCTGGGTTATAGGAGAGTAAATAGTGCTTCAAGAGGTGTGTCCCCTTTTTAGTGAGATGGCACTCACTCTGTGCCATTTCCTATGCCAAGTGCCCTGTTAGCTTGGCACAGCAGACCAACCATACCATGTGCTCCATACACAATCAATTTCCTTCAGTCACATGATCTCACTATGGAATAGGCACTCTCTTTTCATGGAGGTAAATTTTATATAACATGAAATTCACTATTTTAAGCATTTTTAAGTAAGGTATATAGTAGCTTCTAGTACATTCACAATGTTGTGCAACCATCACCCTATCTAATTCGAAATGTTCTTACCACCCCAAAAGAAATCCTGTCACTCTCCATTCCTCCTAAAAACCAGTAATCTCTGCTTTCTTTCTCTATGAATTTGCCTATTCTGGACATTTCATATAAATGCAATCATACAATATGTGGCTCTCAATGTCTGACTTCTTTCACTTAACATAAAGTTTTCCAGGGTCACCCATGTTGTAGCATGTCTGTAATTTTAGCCCTTTCTGTGCCTGAATAATATTCCATCTTGTTGATATACCACATTTTGGTTTACCCATTCATCAATTGATGGACATCTGAGTTGTTTCCATATTTTGGCTATTGTAAATAATGCTGCTATGAACATTCGTATACAAGTTTTTGTTTGAAGGCATATTTTTATTTCTCTTGGATTTATGCTTAGGAATGGAATTTCTGGGTTATACAGTAACTCCATGTTTAATATTTTGAGTAACCACTATTATTCTCACTTAACAGGTAAAGAAATTGTAGAGCTGGGAATCCCACTAAGAACCTCTCCCTCCAGAATTCATGCACCAACCACTTCATGACGCTGCCTTAAAGGTGATGATGGAGCTGGATTCTGAAGGACTAGAAGTTATCTTGGTTGACGGGGCAGGAAATGTGTTCTGGGCATATGTGTTGCGGACTAGAAGTATGAGAGAGCTTTTTGCATTTACACAGCGGGAGGCAGTTGAGGACATCTACAGCATGCATTTTTTTGTGGGATGAATTTCCAGGGAAGAAGCAGAAGGACCAAACCCTAAAGGGTCTTACATACCATGCTCAGAAGTTGAGTGCATAAAGATCTTAAACAAAAGAATAAGCATGAAAAAATATATGTATGTAAAGCAAAAATGAAACCCACAAGTCAAATGAAAAGGCAAACACACTGAGAAAAAATATTTGCAAGCCATATGACATTGGGTTAATAACTTTGTTATATAAAGAACTCCTAAAACTGATTATGAAAACATTTAAACTGAACTAGATAAATGGGCAAAGGACATGAACAGATGATTCACAAAATAAGAAATGCAAAGCAGTAAACAAACATATGGAAAAATGTGCAACTTCCTGTATAATCAAAGACATGCAAATTTAAACAACAGTAAGAGAACCATTCTTTGCCTATCGGATTAGTAAATGTTTGTCAAAATGGTAATAGCTGATTCTGGCAAGAATGAGCTGCAAAAGGAATCCCTGCACATAAGTATGTTCGAATCCCGGATGCCAAATGTTCCTTTCCCTATAATTCTGTAATTCCAGTTCTGGTAATCAATTCTCTCTGAGGCTACATTTATATACTGTTTGCAATAAAGAAAAAATTTGAAACAAGGAGACAGAAGGTACAGGTGACCAAAGTTTAGAACATCACTTCCGTGTGGACACCAGAAACATTTTTCTAGCCCTGACTTCTTTTTTGAGTTCCAGAACTACCCCAAGCTGAACTCTTCATTGTTTTCTCCAAATCTGGTTTGTCACATTCATTTTCATGTTTCATTAATGGTATCACAGGCTATATTGTAATCCAAGCCAAACCTTAGAAATTATCCTTTCTTCCTTGCCATGGTCTAGGTATTTGTGTCCTTTACCACCCCCACACCACAAATTCCTATGTTAAAAACCCTAACTCCCACAGATGACAGTATTAGGAGATGGGGCCTTTGGAAGTGTTTAAATATAGCATAGAGCCCTCATGAATGGGATTAGGGCCTTATGAAAGAGACCCCATAGAAATCCCTAGTCCCTTCCACCATGTGAGGACAAGGACAAGGACAAGGTGAGACCGCTTTGTTTATGAACCAGAAAGTGGGCGGTTACCAAACACCAAATCTGGTGGCACAACCATCTTGGGCTTCCAGCCTCCAGACTGTGAGAAATAAATTCTGTTGTTTATAAGCCATGTAGTCTGTGGTATTCTGTTATAGGAGCCTGAAAGGACCCAGACAACCCTCTTCTCCTTCATTTATTCTATCCACCTCAAATTTTGTCAGTTCCACGTCAGGAGGCTTCTTTGTGTTTTTTTTTCTATTTTATTTTATTTTTTTATTTTATTTTATTTATTTTATTATTTTATTTTATTTTATTTTTTATATGTTATTTTATTTTCTTCCCAGTATAGCTAACATACAGTGTTATATTAGTTTCAGGTGTATAATATAGACACTTTTTGAATCCGTTCTCTCATCTTCTATATAGTTGCCATTGTCTTAAACTACCCCTTATATTTTCACCCTGAATTGTTCCAAGTCTCCTATCACAGGCCATTCACCTGGAGGGTGCTGAGTAAGAGAGGAGGGCCGTATTGAGGGGAGAGCTACAAGTGAGGCTCCAACAGGGTCTCTGAGTTTTTTCTTTTTTCTTTTTCTTTTTTCTTTTTTATTTTTCTTTTTATTTTTTTTAATATATGAAATTTACTGTCAAATTGGTTTCCATACAACACCCAGTGCTCATCCCAAAATCTTTTTTCTTTTTAGAAGACCTGAAACAAATATCTTAAAAAGTTGAGGTTTGTTGAATCTGGTATGGATAAGATGTTCATTACATTATCTATTTTTTTTTGTATTTTGAGTATCTAGTAATAAAAATGTGACAAGTCTCTTTTCTGATCTCCTTTTGCAAGTTCCCCTTCATTCATATCCCTACTTCACAATTCCACTAAATATTTTAAGAATAAAAAATCAAATTTTGTCATTCTCTACTTGAAAACCTCCATTACATTAGTTTCATATTTCTTACAGAATAAAATCTGAATTTATTAGCTTGACACAACAGACACTCCACACCCTATGCCCAAGCCATGCTAAATTTTATAGGTCCCAAACCCTAACCTAAATGACTCTAGACCCTACTCATACCTCTGTACATGCCCTGCTTCACATTTCACTTCCATCTCCCCATCTGGAAGACCTCAACTCACTTTTCAAAACCAAGATTCAACATCTGTTCCAGAGGAAAGCTTTCTCTGAGCAGAAGTTGGTCATTCCTTCTAAAAAAATTTGTTCATGACATTTATCACTGCTCTTGCCACATTGTTCTGAAATCTTTTTTTCACTCTTTCTTCAACACACTGTGGGCTCTTCTTGGAGACGGCTGGTGTCCTCTTTATCTTTGCAAGCCCCAGACTGAGTGTAATGCCAAGAACTTCAGAAACCCTTTGAGTGCTGTTAGAATGGAGGAATGAGGATAAGGAGAGAGCCAACATGCACTAGATCATGAAACCTTTCTCTCCACAAGAGAAACTTGAGAAAGTGAGAATAGAAATGTGTAAGAGATGTAGTTTGGATCAGTAATCAGACTACTGTCTGGAAAAGAATCTCATCCAAGGAAAGAAGGCAGGATGGAAATTTCAAATGTTTGAAGGCAATCTGTGAGGGCAGACTCCCAGCCCAGACTAACCAGGCATGCTACTGGCCCTCAGTGATATAAAAAATGCCCTGGCTTGCAGCCCAGATCTGCACTTTAGGACTAAGCCATTCCCCCAGCTGTTGAAAGTGTGGCAGCCATTGGCTCTAAGTTGAGTCACTCTCTGAGAATTGTCCCCAGCCAAAGAAAGTCCTCCTCTAAGTTCATGCCCCTTCCTGAAGGTATCCCTCATCCACTGACTAGTTAATGAGGTCCAGCCCACTTACCTGGAGACTGAACAATGCTGAAGGGCCCTCCCAGCACCAGAGCTCCACATGGAGCCAGCTGAGGCCTTTTTTTGGTATCCACAACAAAGTTCAGCTTCTCTCCTTGCTCATTCCTCCTTCCTTCACTCCTAACAGGTATTCATTCCTAAGACACTGTCTAATAAATACATTTTCAGCATGTAAATCTCCATCTCCAGAGTCTATTTTCCAGAGAAATGATCTAAGACAAATGTTCTTGGGCTTAGAGTTCCATCCCAATATTTTCACTACATTGGAAGATACTTCCTTGGACACAGATGCCAAGATGTCCTCCACAGATTCTTGAAGATTCTTTTGTCATTTTTGGAATTTTGTTAGTAGCCCCAAGACCACTGCCAAATAGTCACACCTCCTCACCAATGTCCTGATTGATATTTTTGTAATGATTGTTAAGGTGTCACTTATTTAAAGTCATATTTGTTTTGTCAGACAGAAGTCTGAAAATAAAATAGTTAGTGGTAAACTAGGAGAAGACAGAAAACATTAACATTTTGGTCTCCTCTATTAGCTAACTTTTATTTTTTTAATTTTTATTACTTTTAAATTTTTTATTGATTTACTGATTGATTTAATATAATTTATTGTCAAATTGGCCAACATACAGTGTGTACAGTGTGCTCCTTGTTTTGGGGTAGATTCTCGCAACTCATCACTTACATACAACACCCAGTGCTGATCCCAACAAGTGCCCACCTCAATGCCCATCACCCATTTTCCCCTCTCCCCCACCGCTCCATCAACCCTCAGTTTGTTCTCTGTATTTAAGAGTCTCTTATGGTTTGCCTTCCTCCCCTCTCTGTTGGTATCTATTTTTTCCCCTTCCCTTCCCCCATGTTTGCTGTTAAGTGTCTCAAGATCCACATATGAGTGAAAATATATATCTGTCTTTCTCTAACTGACTTATTTCACTTAGCATAATGCCTTCCAGTTCCAACCATGTTGATGCAAATGGCATGATTAGCTAACTTTTAAAGGATAACTTAAAAACTTTAAAGAAAAATTCCAACTTTTGGAGGAAAGATGGCTATGGCCAGACATGTTTTTTGTCCTAGTTAGCTGAGTTAGAAGGATGGGAGTCTGTTTACTCTAGATCAGTGGAAGTCACTGAGGACAAGGCTGTGGTTGGGAGTGGGGGCCAAAGTATGTTCGGGATTTTTAATTCATGGACCTAGGTGCCAATTGTTTACTTGAGGTAGCAAATGTGGAGTTGGTCAGACATCCGATCATTGTGGTGTTTGCCCCTGAATGTTCCATCCCAACAATGCATTTCCCTTGCTTTGAGTATGTGAATGGCTATGGTGGGGCACTGGAAGGCCGGTAGAATCTGTGGGAGAGTTCTTGTTAGAAGGACAGTCTCTCTCCTCCTTCCTTCCCTTCAATTTTTTTCTTTATAATTAACATAACTTCCTTTGTCTCTAATCCTTCCTGGGACTCGGTCCTCACTTTTGACCCTCAACTCCAGCAGGGCGTCTTCTCTCTAGCAGTCTATATAGCTTCTGCCTCTTCATCCACATTCCTGTTCATGTTGTGGCAAATTTTCTCCAGGTTCCTCAATTCATTGTTTCATAGAATTGTTTTTTAATATTTGTGAATTCATTTGGCAGGCAGACATTGCAATTATGGACAAGATTGACTATTAGGAGAAATCCTCCCCCTTCCCACCTCCCCAGGAGCAATTGAATAGCACACCACACATTAAATCAAATGAGCAGGCATTAGCATCAGTTGTAAACAATTTACACTGCAGAACTCCTGCCATCTTGCCAAATGCCCTAAGAATTAAATGTGGATTCCAACTCACCTTGCTAATTAATTCAGAACAAGAAGATATCCCAAAAAGCAATACTCTTCCATACTGGTGGAGAGTGACACAGACATTTAAAAATGCTTGGAATATCCACTCTGTTATTTTTAGCTTAAGATTTCTTTGCCAAAGCCTGCTTCCAAAATTTCATCACTTTCTGAGAAAAATAGTGTGTATGGAAGCATGTGGCTGTTATTGCTGCCTCATTCATTTTGAAACCCCCTCACCTAACACAGTTCTGGGCGTATTGTAAACACTCAGTTGTTATGATATTGAATTAAATCATAGAGCACTCCTCTAGTGCAGTAGCCAATTCAGGTATTCACAAGGATAATCAAGATAAATTCCAGTACACCTCCAAGTGTTCACCACTTTAGGCTGCTATAACAGAATACCATAGACTGGGTGGCTTATAAACAATGAGAATGTATTTCTTATAGTTATGGAGGCTGAGAGTCCCAGATCCAGGTGCCAGCACCATCAGGTTCTTGTGAGAGCACTCTTCTGGATTGCAGGCTGCTAACTTCTCACTGTATTTTCACATGGTGGACAACAGAGAGGGGAAGCAAGCAAGCTCTCTGGTGACCCTTCTAAGGGCACTAATCCCATTATGAGGGCTCCAACCCCATGACATCATCTAATTCTGATTACCTCCCAAAGGTCCCATTCTTATACTATCTCATTGGGGGTGGGGCTTTCAACATATAAATTTTGAGGGAACACACTCAGTTTCTAACACTTTAGTGATACCTATATTATGTGCTTTTGTAACCAACTTTTAAGGACGGAGTTTGCCCAAGGTTAGTAGGTAGGAGGGCTGAGGGATCAGATTTGGAATTCAGTACTGTTTGATTCCAAGGCTGTCTCTCTCTCTCTCACCATGCTGGAGGATCTGTTTCCAAGGTCTGTCCTTGGCAATTTTGTTTGGTCTCAGGTGCACATGTGTTTTTGCCGTTTGAAAGACTTCTCCCTGCATTCAGAACCTCAGACATCCAGTGCTTTCACCCCTCCTGGACTGCAATGGGAATGGGAAAAGGAATATGATCAATAGATTCCAATCAAGATGCTAACACCCATCAAGAATGTTTGTGGATTTAAGTCACTGAAATATGTTCGCTCAACAACACAAGTGTCATTCCCCATCTTAAAACCTCCCAATTGGCCTCCCATTGCATTTGGAATACACTTCAACTCTACACCATGGCCTACAAGGGTCTACAAGATCTGGCTTCTGCCAGCCTCCCTGGTTCCAACTCATCCCACTGTCTCCTTACTGTCAGGTTACTAACCTGATTCCCTGAACACACCGGACTCATTCACAACTCAGAGCCTCACATCCACCATTCCTACTGCCTGGAATGCTTTTCCCTTGGAAATTTTCCATGGCTGCCTCCTTCCCATTTTTTCAGGTCTACTTTGAGAAGTCTTCCTTTATCACCTAACTCCAAACTGTCTTCCATTCCAAGCCATTCTCTATTTGCTGATCTTCTTTTCATTTATTTATAACATTTATCATTATCTTGTTATTTGTGTGCTACCTGTCAACTCCCACTAGGATGTAAAACTGATTGCAGGGACCTTATCTTTCTTCTTCACTGGTGGTATCTCTCATGCCCAGAACACTGCCTGGCACATAGTAGGTGCTCATTAAACATCTTTGAAATGAATGAACATCTTCAAAAGTGAAGTCCAGATCTTTGTAGAAGCAGGAAAAGGGAGGAGAAATTTGGAAGTCAGAGAATATCTCTGAAGGGAGCCCATCACCTCTCCCTCATCTTTAGATGTGCAGACCCTTTCTTAGCTCTGGTACCAGACGCCTTGCTAATCTGGAGCTGTAGTTGGAGTCTGAGAACTGACAAATGTGTGTCGCTGTTCCCTTCAACGTGCTTGGGGGCCCCTCCATGGGTGGTGTTGTACAACACCAGTGGCAGCATTGTACTATGGAATTCATTGTGTTCACATGAAGCAATGAACTACATTTTATTGAGGAGGTAAAGGTAGTTGTTGTTGCTGTTGAACAAATTCCTTGTGAGCATCCTGTCCTCTCTATTATGAGGCTCCCAGAGAGCTCTGCATAATAGGATTTCTTGCCAGCCATTACCTATTCACACCAGAGGTAGGAGTAGCAGATGCTTATGAAGAGAGGGGTTATTTTAGTGACTGAGTGGATTGACAAATCACTCTGGGTAGCCACTTTAATGAAATAAGTTCCTGCATTAAATGACACACACCTGCACTTAAAACCTGGTTAAAACTTCCTTCACTTGCTTTGGTACGGCCGAGTTTTTCAATGTAACTGAGTAGCTTCACTGTTCGTGGTTCTGAAACAATTTTTCTTTCAACAGGCAACTGATAGGAAATAACATTTCTGCCATCATCCATTTTGATGCTACAGAGAGATTTATGGGTTTCAAAACTCTTTTCACACATATCTTAGTTTTCTTCCTGAGAGTTTTGTAAACTTTGTAAAGAAGGTGGCTATCCCCACATTTTATACGCTTGGAATCCTTTGCTGGAATCTACAAACCTGTACTTTGATTGGAATTTCTTTCATCTTGACAGATGTCCCTTAAAACAACTATTTTTTTACATATGTAAACAAAGTTAATTGTGGAAATTTCAAAAAGACAGATAAACAGTTCCCACACCCAGAAAGAACTACTGTTAGCATTTTGATTAATATTCCTTGATATAGATACATAGATAGATGGAAAGAAGATACATGATCTAATATTGTGTACACTGTTTTACAACCATATTTTTCACTTAGAAAATTATTAGATACTTTTTCTATGTTAGTAAATATATTTTCACAGCTTTTCAAAAGAGGTGAATACTATATGACTGTGGGTTTATACCATACTTTATATAACCAATTTTTGTTGCACATTTAGATGACTTCTATTGTCTTTGTGATTATAAGCAATATTTTAATAAGAACTCTCATAGCTAAATGTTTATACATATTCCTATTTATTTCCTCAAGAAAAATTCTGAAAGAAAAATTTCTGGATCACACAATTTAAGTTCTTTTGATCCAATAGTCCACTTTGTATAGCTATTGGCACCTCATTTTCCTCAATACTCATACACTGTGAGTATTACTATTTAAAAAAAATTTTTTTTAATTTATAGGTACACAAAAATGAACTCAAAATGGATGAAAGACCTAAATGTAAGACAGGAAGCAATCAAAATCCTAGAGGAGAAAATAGGCAACAACCTCTTTGACCTTGGCCACAGCGACTTCTTATTTGTCATGTCTCAGGAGGCAAGGGAAACAAAAGCAAAAATGAATTATTGGGACCTCATCAAGATAAAAAGCTTCTGCACAGCAAAAGAAACAATCAGCAAAACTAAAAGGTAACTGACAGAATGGAAGAAGATATTTACAAATGACATATCAGATAAAGGGTTAGTATCCAAAATCTATAAAGATCTTATCAAACTCAACACCCAAAAACCAAATAATCCAGTGAAGAAATGGGCAAAAGACATGAATAGACACTTCCCCAAAGAAGACATCCAGATGGCCAACTGACACATGAAAAAATGCTCCACATCACTCATCATCAGGGAAATACAAATCAAAACCACAATGAAATACCACCTTACACCTGTCAGAATGGCTAACATTAACAACTCAGCCAACATCAGATGTCGGCAAGGATGCGGAGAAAGTGGAATACTTTTGCACTGGTGCAGTCACTCTGGAAAACAGTATGGAGTTTCCTCAAAAAATTAAAACTAGAACTACCATACAACACATCAATTGCACTACTAGGTATTAAAGGGTACAAAAATGTTGATTCGAAGGGGCACATGCACCCCCATGTTTATAGCAGCACTATCCACAATAGCCAAATTATAGAAAGAGCCCAAATGTCTATCGAGTGACAAGTGGATAAATAAGATGTGGTATATATATACAATGGAATATTACTCAACAGTCGAAAAGAATGAAATTTTGTCATTTGCAATGACGTGGATGGAACTAGAGTGCATTATGCTAAGCAAAATAAGTCAGAGAAAGGCAAACATCATGATTTCACTCATATATGGAATTTAAGAAACACAACAGATGAAGATAAGAGAAGGGAAGAAAAAATAATATAAAAACAGAAAGAGAGACAAACCATAAAAGGCTCTTAAATACAGAGAACAAACTGAGGGTGGCTGGCAGGATTTTGGGGTGGGGGATGAGCTAAATGGGCAATAGGCATTAAGGAAGACACTTGTTGGAATGAGCACTGGGTGTTTTATGTAAGTGATGAATCACTAAATTCTATTCCTGAAATCATTCTTACACTATATGTTAACTAACTTGGATTTAAATTTTAAAAATAATAATAAAATAAAATAAATACAATTTATGGTTGGAAATAACATCTTGCCATTCTTATTTGCCTTTCTTACATTATTGGTGAGATGGATATGTTTAAAGTATTTGAGGCCATTTGAATCTTTCTTTTCTTTACTTCCTTCTCATGATCTTTTATTACTTTCCTGTTTGAGAGTTTTGAAATCTAGGTCTTCTGTTTCTAAATTCAATGCTCTTTCTTCAAATTACAAGGTATCGCTATTAAGACAATATGTATGTGTCCAGGAAGCATCCTTCGGTTGTAAAAGTGGTTCTTGCCTTTTAGGTTCTTCTCCTTCAGGCTTCCAGTGCTGTTCCAATTCCAGCTATGATGACTCACTAGTACCTATGTTGCTTTATTACTTATATATTACTTCCTTCAATTCTTACAAGTGTCCTAAGAGGCAGATGGGGCAAACAATGGTGTCTGTATAACAGGTGAAACTGAGGCACGTTGAGGCTAATGGACTTACCCAAGATCACAAACAGGTACCTAAATCAAGGTAAATCTTTTTTTTTTAATTAAAAAAATTTTTTTTAATCTTTATTTTTGAGAGAGAGAGAGAGAGAGAGAGAGTGCAAGTGGGGGAGGGGCAGAGACAGAAGGAAACACAGAATCTGAAACAGGCTCCAGGCTCTGAGCTGTCAGCACAAAGCCCGACGCGGGGCTGGAACTCATGAACCACGAGATCATGACCTGAGCCGAAGTCGGACACTTAACCGACTGAGCCACCAAGGTCCCCCAATCAAGGTAATCTTGAACCAGGATCTCTTAGGAATCTAGTGGGGAGGTGAAATAAGCAAATCACATGAATGCTTAATGACTAACAATACATTATCTTTCCCACGGTTATTTGCATTAAACAGAGAGGAACATGAAGCAATCACTACTTAATGTGCCCTGTGAAGCCAGAGGAAGAACTATTTTAGGGTCTGGAGCCTGCCCACTCCTTAAATCACACTATGTAGATATCCACCTACTGCATCTATGCATGGTCCTGGCACTTCTGTCTCAATGTGGGTTGACTTGAGACACCAACAATGACAATCTGAATATATACAATATAATGCCCCAAACATGAAGAAAATAAAGGCTGTTTCTCTCTCTTTCTCACCCCTCTCTCTCTGTTCCCTCATTTTAAAACTGTCTTTTTTGAGCAGAAAACTGTCTTTCCATTTTCTTTACAACCTTACTCAGCACCTCTTTTCCTTTTCTTTTGAAGCTAGTGAGTTACTAAGTGTCTCTCAGAAATGGTCTCTAAGCACCCAGAAGAACAATAACCAGTTAGCTAGAAAGTCATGGAACAGTGAGCAGCAGGGACAGCATCTCTCTGCTGACCCACTGTCTGATGAATTCAGGTTTTAGTTTCTCACAGCTTGCCTGGCCCACAGACATTAAGTGGTAGACCCACCTTAGGCCCTTAGTGGACACCAAGCTTCATCAGAGCAGGTGGGGATATCTCTGAACACCACCCCTCTAGTACTATTATTGTGTGGTGACATTTCTCATTGTGCAAAACCACAAAGATATATCAAGACCCCTCAGGGGTCTAGTCCTCCCTCATTTTGGATGTCGGCCTTCAACTGCCATCTCTGCCTTTGTTTTCTCCTTGATAGGTTTCACCATAATGACTTTAAACATTTTATGAGAGGAGGCTTTGCAATATTTGGGGGTAGTATTTTTTTGCAAAATATTTGGTAATATTTTGCTGGTATTCATTTAATAATAATTGAAGAGAATTGCTTTTTTCAGTGACCATCTAGTGCCTTATCTATATTTTCTTACTTAACTCTATACCATCTTTAGAAGAATATTCTAAAGGTCTTTTTGGTACTTTAAGTTTTGTGCAATTAACACACCAATGCTAGGAATCCTGAGGCTCAAAGTAGACTGGTATAGCCTAGCATTATGAATTTTTTCTTCTTATGAAGATGTGAAGTTTGACATAATTTATAGTCAACTGTAAATTGGCTAGTGATTACAGGAAGGAAGAAGATCACAGATTCACACTTTGATTAATACAGTTAAATTTTTTTTTTTTAAGTTTGATGCATTTCATTTATATAGTGTCCCACATACGGAGTCTCAGAAGAAGCATAACAAATTTCAAAAACTCTATGTCATAGACCTAGTAAATGACAGATCCTTGACTCAAACTTAACTTCTGACTCTCTAGCATCCGTCATGTTTCTCAGTTTTTTTTTTTGTTAATCTGCTTTTGCTATTTTATTACCTATTTATATAACATAAGGGAAATCATTTAAAATTATAGTTTCTGCATATATGAAAAAGGAAAAGTTGGGGTGCCTGCATGGCTCAGTTGGTTGAGCATCCGACTCTTGATTTCTTTTCAGGTCATGGGATCAAGCCCCCCTGTCTGGCCCCACGCTGAGCATAGAGCCTGCTTAAATTATTCTCTCTCTCTTTCTCTCTCTCTCTCTCAAATAAAAAAAAAAGGAAAAGTTTTGTTTGATGAACGTAGAGTTCTCTCAAAGTCTGAAGTATATTAAGATGACACTGATTCATTTGTATTTCTTTGTTTATGGGCCTGAACAAAGCCATATTAAAATCAATCATTTGCTAAATAAATAATAACAATATGTTATGTTAATTTATGGGGCAAAAAGTCCTAACGAGATCTAAAGGGACTTAGAAGCACAATGCAAAAAAAAAAAAATGTGCCAAGAATTATAATTATGTTACTAGCATTGACAATAAGTGATCAGCCAAAGGGAAAAGAAAAAAAAAAAGGAAAAAAGAAAAAAAGTCCTGTATTTTGTTGAAAAGCATCTTTCTTAATGAGGGTTACTTATTGGGTTTTCTACACTTAGAATTATTTTTTAATATCTATGTCTTAAACATTTCCTAAAGGTAATATTTATAGACTAGTTTTTATTTTCAAGATGTTCTCACATATTTGATCTTGTTTCATTCTATTAGAACACTCTGAATTAACTTGAACAAAGGTTTAACTTTATTTTGTAGGTGCTGAATTTGATATGCTGAAGAAGAATGTGTGAAAAATATTCATGGCTGCTTAGTGAAAGATGGTTAGGTAAAAAGCGTGTCTTACAGCTACTAGAAACTCTTCTCACACACAAAAAATGCACTATGATTTTTCCTTGAATGATGGCTCGATATTTGATGATTATGACTAACAATGTACTTTTACAAATCAAATAAGATAATAGTTAGCTTTGTGAACAAACCTGAAAATCATTTCCCAAATGGAACATTTACTTCTATTGTTAATATGCAATGCTTTTATAGTAACTGTATTTTAAGTCTTATTTTTATGAATGTTACACTACTACATTTAAGAGTATAGAATTATTATAGCTATCCCTAAGGAATGTAACCATTGTATAGCACAAAAGTTGTACTGGTATTTTTTTTTATTTTTTTTTTATTTTTTTTTTATTTTTTATTTTTTAATATATGAAATTTACTGTCAAATTGGTTTCCATACAACACCCAGTGCTCATCCCAAAAGGTGCCCTCCTCAATACCCATCACCCACCCTGCCCTCCCTCCCACCCCCCATCAACCCTCAGTTTGTTCTCAGTTTTTAACAGTCTCTTATGCTTTGGCTCTCTCCCACTCTAACCTCTTTTTTTTTTTTTTCCTTCCCCTCCCCCATGGGTTTCTGGTTTCTCAGGATCCACATAAGAGTGAAACCATATGGTATCTGTCTTTCTCTGTATGGCTTATTTCACTTAGCATAACACTCTCCAGTTCCATCCATGTTGCTACAAAAGGCCATATTTCATTTTTTCTCATTGCCACGTAGTATTCCATTGTGTATATAAACCACAATTTCTTTATCCATTCATCAGTTGATGGACATTTAGGCTCTTTCCATAATCTGGCTATTGTTGAGAGTGCTGCTATAAACATTGGGGTACAAGTGCCCCTATGCATCAGTACTCCTGTATCCCTTGGATAAATTCCTAGCAGTGCTATTGCTGGGTCATAGGGTAGGTCTATTTTTAATTTTCTGAGGAACCTCCACACCGCTTTCCAGAGCGGCTGCACCAATTTGCATTCCCACCAACAGTGCAAGAGGGTTCCTGTTTCTCCACATCCTCTCCAGCATCTATAGTCCCCTGATTTCTTCATTTTGGCCACTCTGACTGGCGTGAGGTGGTATCTGAGTGTGGTTTTGATTTGTATTTCCCTGATAAGGAGCGACGTTGAACATCTTTTCATGTGCCTGTTGGCCATCCGGATGTCTTCTTTAGAGAAGTGTCTATTCATGTTTTCTGCCCATTTCTTCACTGGGTTATTTGTTTTTCGGGTGTGGAGTTTGATGAGCTCTTTATAGATTTTGGATACTAGCCCTTTGTCCGATGTGTCATTTGCAAATATCTTTTCCCATTCCGTTGGTTGCCTTTTAGTTTTGTTGGTTGTTTCCTTTGCTGTGCAGAAGCTTTTTATCTTCATAAGGTCCCAGTAATTCACTTTTGCTTTTAATTCCCTTGCCTTTGGGGATGTGCCGAGTAAGAGATTGCTACGGCTGAGGTCAGAGAGGTCTTTTCCTGCTTTCTCCTCTAAGGTTTTGATGGTTTCCAGTCTCACATTCAGGTCCTTTATCCATTTTGAGTTTATTTTTGTGAATGGTGTGAGAAAGTGGTCTAGTTTCAACCTTCTGCATGTTGCTGTCCAGTTCTCCCAGCACCATTTGTTAAAGAGACTGTCTTTTTTCCATTGGATGTTCTTTCCTGCTTTGTCAAAGATGAGTTGGCCATACGTTTGTGGGTCTAGTTCTGGGGTTTCTATTCTATTCCATTGGTCTATGTGTCTGTTTTTATGCCAATACCATGCTGTCTTGATGATGACAGCTTTGTAGTAGAGGCTAAAGTCTGGGATTGTGATGCCTCCTGCTTTGGTCTTCTTCTTCAAAATTACTTTGGCTATTCGGGGCCTTTTGTGGTTCCATATGAATTTTAGGATTGCTTGTTCTAGTTTCGAGAAGAATGCCGGTGCAATTTTGATTGGGATTGCATTGAATGTGTAGATAGCTTTGGGTAGTATTGACATTTTGACAATATTTATTCTTCCAATCCATGAGCAGGGACTGTCTTTCCATTTCTTTATATCTTCTTCAATTACCTGCATAAGCTTTCTATAGTTTTCAGCATACAGATCTTTTACATCTTTGGTTAGATTTATTCCTAGGTATTTTATGCTTCTTGGTGCAATTGTGAATGGGATCAGTTTCTTCATTTGTCTTTCTGTTGCTTCATTGTTAGTGTATAAGAATGCAACTGATTTCTGCACATTGATTTTGTATCCTGCAACTTTGCTGAATTCATGTATCAGTTCTAGCAGACTTTTGGTGGAGTCTATCGGATTTTCCATGTATAATATCATGTCATCTGCAAAAAGCGAAAGCTTGACTTCGTCTTTGCCAATTTTGATGCCTTTGATTTCCTTTTGTTGTCTGCTGATGCTAGAACTTCCAGCACTATATTAAACAACAGCGGTGACAGTGGGCATCCCTGTCGTGTTCCTGATCTCAGGGAAAAAGCTCTCAGTTTTTCCCCATTGAGGATGATGTTAGCTGTGGGCTTTTCATAAATGGCCTTTATGATCTTTAAGTATGTTCCTTCTATCCCGACTTTCTCAAGGGTTTTTATTAAGAAAGGGTGCTGGATTTTGTCAAAGGCCTTTTCTGCATCGATTGACAGGATCATATGGTTCTTCTCTTTTTTTTTGTTAATGTGATGTATCACGTTGATCGATTTGCGAATGTTGAACCAGCCCTGCATCCCAGGAATGAATCCCACTTGATCATGGTGAATAATTCTTTTTATATGCTGTTGAATTCGATTTGCTAGTATCTTATTGAGAATTTTTGCATCCATATTCATCAGAGATATTGGCCTGTAGTTCTCTTTTTTTACTGGGTCTCTGTCTGGTTTAGGAATCAAAGTAATACTGGCTTCATAGAATGAGTCTGGAAGTTTTCCTTCCCTTTCTATTTCTTGGAATAGCTTGAGAAGGATAGGTATTATCTCTGCTTTAAACGTCTGGTAGAACTCCCCTGGGAAGCCATCTGGTCCTGGACTCTTATTTGTTGGGAGATTTTTGATAACCGATTCAATTTCTTCGCTGGTTATGGGTCTGTTCAAGCTTTCTATTTCCTCCTGACTGAGTTTTGGAAGAGTGTGGGTGTTTAGAAATTTGTCCATTTCTTCCAGGTTGTCCAATTTGCTGGCATATAATTTTTCATAGTATTCCCTGATAATTGTTTGTATCTCTGAGGGATTGGTTGTAATCATTCCATTTTCATTCATGATTTTATCTATTTGGGTCATCTCCCTTTTCTTTTTGAGAAGCCTGGCTAGAGGTTTGTCAATTTTGTTTATTTTTTCAAAAAACCAACTCTTGGTTTCGTTGATCTGCTCTACAGTTTTTTTAGATTCTATATTGTTTATTTCTGCTCTGATCTTTATTATTTCTCTTCTTCTGCTGGGTTTAGGCTGCCTTTGCTGTTCTGCTTCTATTTCCTTTAGGTGTGCTGTTAGATTTTGTATTTGGGATTTTTCTTGTTTCTTGAGATAGGCCTGGATTGCAATGTATTTTCCTCTCAGGACTGCCTTCGCTGCATCCCAAAGCGTTTGGATTGTTGTATTTTCATTTTCGTTTGTTTCCATGTATATTTTAATTTCTTCTCTAATTGCCTGGTTGACCCACTCATTCGTTAGTAGGGTGTTCTTTAACCTCCATGCTTTTGGAGGTTTTCCAGACTTTTTCCTGTGGTTGATTTCAAGCTTCATAGCATTGTGGTCTGAAAGTATGCATGGTATAATTTCAATTCTTGTAAACTTATGAAGGGCTGTTTTGTGACCCAGTATATGATCTATCTTGGAGAATGTTCCATGTGCACTCGAGAAGAAAGTATATTCTGTTGCTTTGGGATGCAGAGTTCTAAATATATCTGTCAAGTCCATCTGATCCAATGTATCATTCAGGGCCCTTGTTTCTTTATTGACTGTGTGTCTAGATGATCTATCCATTTCTGTAAGTGGGGTATTAAAGTCCCCTGCAATGACCACATTCTTATCAATAAGGTTGCTTATGTTTATGAGTAATTGTTTTATATATCTGGGGGCTCGGGTATTTGGCGCATAGACATTTATAATAGTTAGCTCTTCCTGGTGGATAGACCCTGTGATTATTATATAATGCCCTTCTTCATCTCTTGTTACAGCCTTTAATTTAAAGTCTAGTTTGTCTGATATAAGTATGGCTACTCCAGCTTTCTTTTGGCTTCCAGGAGCATGATAAATAGTTCTCCATCCCCTCACTCTCAATCTAAAGGTGTCCTCAGATCTAAAATGAGTCTTTTGTAGACAGCAAATAGATGGGTCTTGTTTTTTTATCCATTCTGATACCCTATGTCTTTTAGTTGGCGCATTTAATCCATTTACATTCAGTGTTATTATAGAAAGATATGGGTTTAGAGTCATTGTGATGTCTGTATGTTTTATGCTTGTAGTGATGTCTCTGGTACTTTGTCTCACAGGATCCCCCTTAGGATCTCTTGTAGGGCTGGTTTCGTGGTGACAAATTCCTTCAGTTTTTGTTTGTTTGGGAAGACCTTTATCTCTCCTTCTATTCTAAATGACAGACTTGCTGGATAAAGGATTCTCGGCTGCATATTTTTTCTGTTTAGCACACTGTAGATATCGTGCCAAGCCTTTCTGGCCTGCCAAGTTTCAAAGGAGAGATCAGTCACGAGTCTTATAGGTCTCCCTTTATAAGTGAGGGCACGTTTATCCCTTGCTGCTTTCAGAATTTTCTCTTTATCCTTGTATTTTGCCAGTTTCACTATGATATGTCGTGCAGAAGATCGATTCAAGTTACGTCTGAAGGGAGTTCTCTGTGCCTCTTGGATTTCAATGCCTTTTTCCTTCCCCAGTTCAGGGAAGTTCTCAGCTATAATTTGTTCAAGTACCCCTTCAGCACCTTTCCCTCTCTCTTCCTCCTCTGGGATACCAATTATGCGTATATTATTTTTTTTTAGTGTATCACTTAGTTCTCTAATTTTCCCCTCATACTCCTGGATTTTTTTATCTCTCTTTCTTTCAGCTTCCTCTTTCTCCATAACTTTATCTTCTAGTTCACCTATTCTCTCCTCTGCCTCTTCAAGCCGAGCCATCGTGGATTCCATTTTGTTTTGCATTTCGTTTAAAGCGTTTTTCAACTCCTCGTGACTGTTCCTTAGTCTCTCGATCTTTGTGGCAAGAGATTCTCTGCTGTCCTGTATACTGTTTTCAAGCCCAGCGATTAATTTTATGACTATTATTCTAAATTCACTTTCTGTTATATTATTTAAATCCTTTTTGATCAGTTCATTAGCTGTTGTTATTTCCTGGAGATTCTTCTGAGGGGAATTCTTCCGTTTGGTCATTTTGGAGAGTCCCTTGCGTGGTGAGGACCTGCAGTGCACTTCCCCTGTGCTGTGGTGTATAACTGGAGTTAGTGGGCGGGGCCGCAGACCGACCCGATGTCTGCCCCCAGCCCACTGCTGGGGCCACAGTCAGACTGGTGTGTGCCTTCTCTTCCCCTCTCCTAGGGGTGGGATTCACTGTGGGGTGGCATGTCCCATCTGGGCTACTTGCACACTGCCAGGCTTGTGTTGCTGGGGATCTGGCGTATTAGCTGGGGTGGGTAGGCAAGGTGCACGGGGGGTGGAGGGGCAGGCTTAGCTCGCTTCTCCTTAGGTGATCCACTCCAGGAGGAGCTCTGTGGCAGCGGGAGGGAGTCAGATCCGCTGCCGGAGGTTTGGCTCCGCAGAAGCACAGAGTTGGGTGTTTGCGCGGAGCGAGCAAGTTCCCTGGCAGGAACTGGTTCCCTTTGGGATTTTGGCTGGGGGATGGGCGGGGGAGATGGCGCTGGCGCCTTTGCTCCCCGCCAAGCTGAGCTCTGCCGTCCGGGGGCTCAGCAGCTCTCCCTCCCTTTGTCCTCCAGCCTTCCCGCTTTCTGAGCAGAGCTGTTAACTTATGACCTCCCAGACGCTAAGTCGCGCTTGCTGTCGGAACACAGTCTGTCCGGCCCCTCCGCTTTTGCCAGCCAGACTCGGGGGCTCTGCTTGGCCGGCGAGCCGCCCCTCCGCCCCGGCTCCCTCCCGCCAGTCCGTGGAGCGCGCACCGCCTCGCCGCCCTTCCTACCCTCTTCCGTGGGCCTCTAGTCTGCGCTTGACTCCGGAGACTCCCTTCTGCTAATCCTCTGGCGGTTTTCTGGGTTCTTTAGGCAGGTGTAGGTGGAATCTAAGTGATCGGCAGGACGCGTTGTGAGCCCCGCGTCCTCCTACGCCGCCATCTTCCGGACTCTCAACTGTCTGTCAATACAGTTAAATTTTTTATTCAGTGGTGGATTAACCATGGTGAAGATAAGAAAGATCTGAGAACAATCTCATATCTCCAGGGGGAAATAATCAGGCAGGAGATAATCACTACTAATTGATACCTCCCACTGATGTGCGTGTGTGTGTGTGTGTGTGTGTGTAGCAATAGGGATATCATGCTGTCTGTATGGGTTAGGATCCATCTTAACTCATCCTGGACCTTTTCATGGTCCACAGGTTTCTTCTCCATCAAATGGTGATAATAATCCTTGCTTTATAAACCCAATAGGGTGGAAATCAACAGTAAAATGGAAGGAATTTGACAAGAAGACAGACAGTGCTATACAAATGTAAAGGATTTTGATTTCCTGCTGTTTATTGGAGCAAAGGGCTCACACAGGGATCCAGAGCACATGGTCGGCAGGTCCACCAGAGCTGGATAACTAAGACATCAGGAAGGGTAGCTGCAAGGCCCCATACTGAAGTGCTTACATCTTTGAAGAAAACTTTTCAGAAGCTAGAATGACAGATGTCTGAGAATCAATTTTTTGATACACAACCTTTTTCAGTATGAAAGGATCCTACATAATTTGTTTCAGAGAAATACATGTCCCAGCCACAAGAGTCAGCTCTCAGAGTGTGTTGGGCGGTTTCACATCTGTGCACATGGGCGGCAGAGCTGCCCACATGAGCAGAAAGGGCACTAGCCTCATGGCAGGCAGCTGTTCCTGCTGGAGCCAGAACTATACTTTCCTCTCATTTTGTCAGAAACAAAGTGTTATTTTGGTAACTCTTTATTTTCCACACTGCAACTTCCCATGTAATTATTGAATACAATTAGATATTCCATGCTGCGTAATTACTCAGTTATCTGTGCCTCTGAAAGATATGAGAATAAATGATCATGAAAGTCCATAGTGAAGAGCCTCCATCCAAAGAATAAGAATGGGCTATCTACCTGACAATGTGTCTGAATCAGAAAAAAATAAAACTTGAACATTTTGGGTTTTTCCTCCATCTGCTATACTCACAGACAAAATTTTGCATTAGAAAGCAGAACAAACTGGCTTGGTTGACTTTTCTTCGTCATCTTAAGCTATGGCTTCCTATTCTGTTTTTTGTAGACATCTAAATAAAACTTGTACATGGCATGAAAAAAGGAATGACAGATCAGAGTCCAAAGATGATCCATAAATCCAGCTTAACTAATTCACAGGGTAGCTGAAAGGTCCTGCTATCTCTACATCAAATTCATTCTTTTGCACAAAAAAGAAAAAAATAGCAAGGTGTATTAAAGTAGAGAAAGGGCTTTGCTTTTTGTACACATCTATATTAACCAAGATTCTTTTGATTGCAAGTGACAGAAACCCAATTCCAGCCAGCTGCAAACAAGGGATTTAGTAACATGATACTGGAATAAAACATTGCAGGAATACACAAAACTCAGACTGGAACTGAAGTCTTGATACCAAGACTTTGCCTTCTTCTATTCATCTCTTTGTTTTTCTCTCTGTCTTGGCTTTATTCTCTTGCATTATCAGAAAAGTTTTGGCAGTGATCATGCTACTACTGGAAACTCTGGGATCACAATTCTGAAACTTATATAAAAGTGAAAAAGTGAAAAAGGGAGTCTTTCATGTCAGTTCTATTAAGAAAAAACAACAAGGGCACCTGGGTGGTGGTTGGTTAAGTGTCTGACTTCAGCTCAGGTCATGATCTTGCAGTTGGTGAGATCAAGCCCCGCATTTGGCTCTCTACTGTCAGTGTAGAACCTGCTTTGGATCCTCTGTCTCCCTCTCTCTCTGCCCCTTCCTCTCTCTCTCTCTCTCTCTCTCATCAAAAATAAATAAACATTTAAAAAATTAAAAAAGAAAAAAAACAATAGTACTCTGATTGACCTAGGTTGGGTCAAATACCTTTCCCTGGACCAATTTCTGGCTTAAGGAGTAGGTTAAAGCATTAAGACTGGCCTGGCCTGAGTCATATACCCAAACCTGTGCAGGGAACAAGGTTTATAACCAGAAGAAGGTGGGGTCTGAGACAGGAGAAAGCATACAGGGGAGAGGACAATAGTAGCACCAAAGCATCAAAATATGCATTTGTGCAAACTCAGGGAGCATCTTCAGGACCCAAGGCAATAACCCAAAGTATACTGAAGTGAGGTCATTTTATGTATGATCTTAGAATTCAGTTTTCTAATGGAACTTGTACTTTCTCTCATGACCTGGAACCTAGTGAGGCCACAAAGAAATGTCTAAGAATTTCAGGCAGAATTATTTTCAAAAGATAGACAACATCAAAACCTTAGATATGCTGGCAGTGAATGGTGATGGTAAGGACAGGCAAAGCCTGAGGTAGCTAGTGGTAAGAATCATTGTTTTATTGGGTTCAAGCCAACCAAGGCAGCAGTGAAAGAAAGAATATTGGCTATTTCCCCCCACTCAGATAGAAATCTCAGTGATGACAAAGTCCATGTCTTTTTCTTGCCTCATTTAAAGATAATTTCTGAAAGGAACTTTATCTCTTTCTCTAGGTAGATAGACAAAATTGCCCAATGATGCTCTGTTCTAACACTGTCACAAATCAAGTAGAGAACATTGGGTATTTCCATTGTATTAAACTCACATTGCTTAATTTGATCCATGAATATTCTCTGTATCTTAGCTCGGTTTCCCCTGAGCAAAGCTTGTGACAAAGCTCAAGGACTAACTCTTTATTAGAGAATAAAATCCCAAGAAGCAGGAGTGAGGGACAAAGGTAATGAGGCAGAGGAGAGAAAGCCAGTATTAGGGTGTCTTGATAAAACTGGCCACCACTTACTAAGTGTAACTGGTTTCTCTATCTCATGGGGCCATCTTCTACAATGCTAAACAAAAAGATGCTTCTTAAAATAATCCACCTGGCTGAGTAAGGGAGAATTTCTGCCAGATCCCATCTCCCATCAGTCCAATGTTTGACCAATAGGGCTTGAATGCCCTTGTACTTTCAGTGTGGGTGTTTTTACCTCAGTGCTAAGTGGAGAAGTCCCAGGACAAGAGGCTGATGGTAGGCAGTGCAGTCCTGAGGCAAGGCACTGTCCATGTGAGGCTGAGGCTGAGTTTGGCTCAGTTGGTCATCACAGTGTTGGTTGGCTTGGCCTAGAACAAGTGGCCCAAAGCGCTGTGGCACATGAGGCCCAGAGGAGAAGACTCTATTTCACCCAGAATTAGAATTTCAAAACTAGAATAAACCTTAGAGGTAGTTTTCTCATTAGCAAATTAAAAGACAGAGTTTAACGGACTTGCTAAATAAACTCACAACCAGTTGTTCCAGTTAATGACAGAGCCTAGAACCTGCCCCACACCCAACTCTTTCTATTCCTCGCTTCTCCATGGCTTTCTAACAGCAGATCCCTATTTGTGGCAAAATTTCCCAAATGCCTTGTGAGGTGAGAAGCAAGTCAACACTTTCTAAATATTCATGAGCTATTTAACAGTTCAATTTTGGTGGGTAGCAATATGTCTATCAGGATCTATTTATTCTCATTACTTCAGTGCTGTTCTGGTGCGATGCATTATAAACAATTTATGATGTGTTGACAGGACAAATGAATGCTAGGATAATAGGCTGAAGAGGAGAAAATCTCACCATTGCAAACAAAATGCAGAGATGTGACTCAGAAGGTTGATGAGAAAGATTTTGATAGTTTGTGTGCATGGCCATTTATGTGCTAGCCTGCAGTCCTGCTAATTTTGTGCCACAGCATTTGTGGGTCTACCTTAGCCTCTGTTTGCATTGGGTATCTTTGTCATGGAACTTGTAGAATCTCTGCATCCCAAAAGGGGGGTATCATGGCTGGAGAGGCCTATAGCCTGTGAGCAGGAATATCCCTGAATTCCTGATGCCTCAGTAATTTTGGATGGGAATATCACCTTACTCAGCCAATCCAAAAGTCATCAGGCTCAAGTTTTGGGTGAAGATTAAGTTTCCAAAAGTCAAGTCCATTTAGTAGCTCAGGCTAAGTAGTCTAATAATTTAGAGCTGCTGTTTTGACAAGAACAGAACAGAGGATTCTCTTAAATGCTGAATATTTCTTTGTCATTCAAAGCAGTAGTCTATGTTTACAACTCACCCAGAGATAGGACAGAACTCTGCTTTCATGTCTCCCCCACATACCTCTCCTATAAAAAGCCCCAAACACATAAACAAAAACCATGTTAAGCTTTTTCCCCTCAAGATACACATTTTGGGAAAAAATATTTGTTAAGTACCTGTTAGCTATTATTCACATTTTTCAGAAGAGACAAAAGAGGTAAAAAGGGGTTAAGAAATTTGTTCCAGAAGACAGAAATGGCATGTATTAGAGCCAGAAATCTAGGTCTGATTGGTGAGCTCTTGCCGTCTGTGCTGTGAACATTATCATGCCTTCAAGTGGCCTTGAGAAATGGCGCTTACTTCTCAGTGTCTCATATTTCTCATCTATAAAATGTGGGTTTAGATAAATTGCCTACATGCCTTAAAGGCAGGATCTGAGGGTAAAATAAATGGATAAGTCTAAAAGCACATTGAAAAAAGTTAAAAGACATGGGGAAAACAAAGGAAGGGTTTTCTCCCTTTGTCTTGTTGTTGTTAGTTTATTTCCTTCCAGAGTCTTGAGTATCTTTTGGATGGTCTCAACAAGCTGTCCCTCCCTACCAAGGAGGCAAACTGCAGTGTTCTGAAAAGCACATTTATGCACATCCCTCCCATCTGATCCTCCAAATTTTGAGAGCGGGGATGATGCCACTTTATTTGTGATAAAGCAAGTCTCCCATGGACTGATTTGCCCAGAGCTGGTGAATGATATGCCCAACATTGCACAGCGCTGGGGACAGAGCAGAGCCCTCCTCTGCTGCCTGGGTGTTCTATTCACACACCACCAGGCTCATTGTGCCTATACTAAGTTTTGGCATAAAGGAATCTTGAAATCAGAGCTGGCAGTGTGTGCTGGGCAGGTTCCTAGAGCTTACAGTGAGGCAAAGAGGATTCTGGAGATGTCCTTGTTCGCTTTCAGTTCTTCCTGCCCTTCTGAGCTGCCATGCACCTCTCTGAAGTACCTTTACATCCTCTCAGACCTGGGTTCTGATCCCCTCTTTTGTCCTCAGGCCAAGACTAGAGGGATATGAGGCAAGAGGGCGGGAGAGATGACAGCAAGACCACGTTGCTATCCCAACATTTGCTTGATTTAATTATCATGCCTTGTAGCTGCAACTATTTTTAACTCTTGGTATTTATGTTGTATAAATCAATGAGTGCCTTTTAAATGGCACAATGGGAGACTTAGAAGAGCTCGCCTGCTCATGTGCACCTCTCATGTGTTGAGAGTTGCTCCAGCTGCGTGATGGATAGATGGGGTTCATTAGATCAGCGGCCTGTACACTTCCTGTTAAAAAGCCAGATAGTAAATATTTCAGGCTTTCAGGACTCCAATCTTGGTTGCAACTACCCAGCACTGCTCTTGTAGCAGGGAAGCAATCATGGACAGTGTGTAAATGTGGCTGCATTCCAATAAAACTTTACCAAAGCAGGTGGCAGGCCAGATTTGCCCTGTGAGACAAAATTTGCCAATCCATGCTTTATTCCATCTAGTTTAGTAGACGTTTTAAATCTTCTGTGGTAAAACGTGAAAATATTTGTGCCTGAAGTTAGAGGTGATCATTTCTTAAAGTGAAACCATAGTTAACAAAATTCTTACCCTCTGTTGCTGTATGCAGAACACAGGTCACCTAATAGCACATTTTGGTAAAAGTAAGCTTTTTTTCATATGAATGAAGTAGAATGTCATCAATTGTCTTAAAAATATTGGTGACAGCTACATAGTCTCTCTGCAAATTTGGGATAAAAACAAATCTAATTTTGTCTAAATTATTTAGACTGACTGGTGAGGCTTAGCTGGGGAGTTGGGTGTCAAATACGGCAGAAGTCTTTTTACTTTCCAAAGTCAATAATCTATAAACTCCAGCTGTGTGGCTTATGCCGCGGGCTGGGCAGGTGCAATTTAGGAAGCGACAGTCTTGCTCTCAGGCAGCAATTGTTTCTGACGCTCACTAAAGCCAATTCTCACTCCTCTGCTGCTATCACTTCTGTTTCCATGGAAATGGACATGAGCTCGACTAAAACAAGGTAACTGAGGTTTTAAAACAGTGATTATTTGGATTCTTCAGTTTCTATGGAAATCACAGTTTGCAGTCAAGGATCACTATTTAGATCATGAATTTTTTCATCCCTGACATAGGATACCAAACTTTGTGCAACAGTCTCATCTGTAAAATGGACATGAGCAAAGTACCTCCCTCATAGGAACGCTCCATATAACAAAAGACAAAGAATAAATTAAAATATATAGTGCAGCTATTAAAAATAGCACTATGATGAGTGATGATAGGCAGGTAAGATGCTTCCATTAAAAAGTTAAGTAAAAAAGCAAGATAAAAATTATCTAAATGTTATTATCTCAATAACTTAAAAATATGCATAGTGAAAAACTGGAAGTATTATTGTGAACAGGATTCTCAGCAGTAAACTCACAAATTATTTTCATCTTTGCAAAGTGGGTCTATGTTCAGTGGTTTATACTGGCTTCTAGAATGATGAATTGCTTTGTGTGACTACATTTTAGGTATGCTTGATTTTCATATGATCTGAATGTTTCAAAAATAACCTGTAGTGAAGTAGAATGGTGGTTACTAGGGCCTGGGGGAGGGGGAGGGAACTGTTGTTCAATGGATACAGAATTTCAGTTTTGCAGGATAAATAAGTCCTAGATCCGTTGTACAACCATGTGTAGATAGTTAACACTACTGTACTATACAGTTAAAATGGTTAAGATGGTTAGTTTTATGTTCTGTGTGCTTTACCTCGATATAAAAATGTGCTTCTAAATAAAGCAATGAGGTCTCCATCTCTGTACTGTCATGGAATAATCACTAGCATGCATTATTATGTGAAAAAAGCAAGGTGCCAGCAATGACAAGCACCACAAAAACCAATTGTGAGTGTGTTTCCTGGGGGGCAAAAAGCTGTTTTTTGTTTATACAATATAAAACAATGTTTTGAATTCAACCATTTGATAAAAGCACTTCTCAAGGTATTTAAAATGTCTTGTAAAATAAAATGAGTGTTCTGTGTTGTTTGGGACAAAGGTTAGTTCCCCATACAGGATGGAGTTCCGGGTTCTTCCACTCTCTTGCAGGATGGAGCAAGTGGACTTAGCTCAGATGCCAACACCAACAACATTTGTTTCTGTGCCTACACGTGGCTGGGGCTTGGAGGGTGGTCTCAGATTAAGAGAGTAACATGACAATTGAAATAATATGTAGTTGAAAAACAAAGCTTTCTGCCAAGAAGTAAGTGATTTTATTCTATCTGCCCTTCCTGGGAGCTGATTCACTCAATGTTTGCCCACTGCCATTATTTTAGCTGGGAGAAGAGTGCTATTTCTCTTGTGTCTATCTCTCTTTTTGTCTCTCTCTGTCTCTGTCTCTGTCACACACAAACACACACACACACCCCTTTCTTCTTTCTATAATGAAGCTATATCTTAGACAAATTAAAGAACTATTTTATAGAATTCCTTTCTGAGAAACCTAAAAAAAGAAATTGGAGAATTGTTAAAAAGTAAAACCTCCCAATCCTGATAAGCTGCTCTCATGTACTGCTGGTTAAAGTGACCCAATCTTTCTGAAAACAACAAGACAGAATATATCAAAGGCCTTAGCAATGTTTATATGCTTCAATAAGTTAATTCCTGTCCTGGGAATTTAACTTAAGGAAACTATCCAGAATGTTGACAAAGATGTTCTTTGAAGTGGTATTTCCCCTGCCAAGGAGGTAAAACTGAAACTAACTCCAATGCCCTTTAGGAGTGAATGGTTAGTAAATTATAACTTACATACACAGATGGGCCTTTGTGCAACCATTAAAGATGTTTACAAAAACAATAAAGTACTTAAACTTAACCAAGGAAGCAAAAGATCTATACAATGAAAACTACAAGACTTTGGTGAAAGAAATTGAAGAAGACACACACAAATGGAAAAATATCTTATGTTCATGGGTCAAAAGAATTAATATTGTTAAAATGTTTGTACTATCCAAAGCTATCTCCATTGCAATCCCTATCAAAATTCCAATGGCATTTTTCACAGATATAGAAAAAAATGCTAAATTTGTATGGAGCCATAAAAGACTGATAGTCAAGGCAATCCTGAGAAAGAAGAACAAAGCCAGAAGTATCACACTTCCTGATTTCAAACTATACTTCAAAGCTAAAATAATTAAAACAGTATGGTACTGGCATAAAAATAGACACATAGACTAGTGGAATGTAATAGAGAGCCCAGAATTAAACTCTTGCATATGTGGTCAATTAATATTTGACAAGGAAGCAAAGTATACTCAGTGGAGAAATGATAGTCTCTTAAATAAATGGTGTTGGGAAAACTGGACAATCACATGCAGAAGAATGAAATTGGACCCCAATCTTATCTACCACTCACAAAAGTTAACACAAAATGGATTAAAGATTTAAACATAAGATCTGAAACCATGAAACTCCTAGAAGAAAACGTAAGGTCTTGGCAACAATTTTTGGGTTAGGAAGCAAAAGCACACACACACACACACACACACACACACGTACACACAAAGAAAAAATAAAGAAGTGGGACTACATCAAATTAAAAAGGGTTTGCATAGCAAAAGAAATTATCAACAATATGAAAAGATAACCTATGGAATAGTAGAAAATACTTGTAAACCTTATATTGGATAAGAGGTTAATATCAAAATATATAAGGAATTTGTACAACTCAGTAACAACAAACCCCAAAAATCCAACTTAAAAGTGAGCAGAGAAAGTGAATACACACATTTCCAAAGAAGACATACAAATGGCCAACAGATACATGAAAATATGTTGAACATCATTAATCATCAGGAAAAATGTCAATCAAAACCACAATGAGATGTCACCTCATACCTGTTAGGATAGTTATCACCAAAAAGACAAGAGGCAATACGTGTTGGTGACGACATGGAGGAAAAGAAACTTTTGTGAACTGTTGGTAGGAATGTAAATTGCTATAGCCATTAAGGAAAGGTTCCTTAAAACCGTTTGAGTTTGGAGGTTCCTCAAAAAATGTAAATAAAACTGCCATATGATCCATCAATCATACTTCTGAGCATACACCCCAAGGGAATGAAATCAATATCTCAAAGAGATATCTGAACTCCCATGTTTTTTTTTTTTTGTAGCATTCTTCATAGTTGACAAGATATGGAAACAATCTAAGTGTCTGTCAATGGATAAACAGATAAAGGAGATGTCACACACACACACACACACACACACACACACACACACACTGGAATATTATTCAGCCATGAGAAAGAAGGAAATTTTGCCATTTGGGACAACATAGATGGATCTTGAAGACATTATGCTCAGTGAGATAAGTCAGAGAGAAAGACAAATGCTGTATGATTTCATTTACATGGGAATCATAGAAACTGAGGGAATGGGAGATGGTGAAATTGGGGAGATGTTGGTCACAGTGTTAGAAGATGACTAAGTTCTGGAGATCTAATGCCTAGCACTATGATTATAGTCAACCACAGTTTATTATATTCTTTAAAGTTGCATATTCTTTAAAGTTGCATAAACGTAGCGTAAAGTCACATATAAATTCATAAAGTTACATATAAATGTAGCCAATCAACACATTGTATACCTTAAACTTACACACTATTAAATGTCAATTATGTCTCAACTTAAAAACTAAAGCTTCTGTTAGCAGATTTTTAAAAACATTTACAAAGTTTTAAAAAATAAATTATTATGGCATGATTACTAATACTCAAGATTTTGGTTTACAAATATAGTAATATCTATGTAATAACATAACACATAATAACATATAAAATGGAAAGATAGCCAAACAAAATAATCACAATTTATTTTTCAATTAATTTTAAAAATTGAGATCTATTTGACATATAAAGTTATGTTAGTTTCAGGTGTACAACATAATGATTTGATATTTGTATATGTTGCTAAGTGATCACCACTAAACCTAGTTAACATCTGTCACCACACATAGTAAATTCATTTTTGATTATAAGAAATACATTAATACATTTTTAAAAAAAATTTAGAGAGAGCTTAAGTGGGGGACGGACAGAGGGGGAGAAAGAAAGAGAGAGTCCTAAGCAGGCTTCACATTAAACATGGAGCCTGACACAGAGCTTGATCCCATGACCCTGGGATCATGACCTGAGCTGAAATCAAGAGTCCAACACTCAACTGACTGAGATACCCAGAAACACCATTTTTTATTTAAAAAAAAAAAAAAAGAGCTAAATCCCCTTTGACCACTGTGCTCAGTTCTAAGCACTGGCCCTCCCCCTCTGAGATTTTCACTTGTATTAGTTTGGTGTATCGGATTTTTAAAAAACCTTCTTCATACTTGTTTATTTTGTCTCAAGTTTTTTGTATTTCTTCATTAACTGTATTACTTTTATAATGTAAGTATATACTTTTGCAATCATAAAATGATTTAAAAGAGAAATACAAAATAAAATAATCGTAAGATACCATTTCACACCCATCAGACTGGAAATTATTTTAAAAATCTAATAACATTTGTTTGCAAGGATGTGGGGGAAGAATAGAGAATGACTATCCATTGCCAATAGGAGTGCTTACAGATACAACTACTTTAGAGAGTATTTTATAATACATAGAATATATCTCTTTACTCAGCAATGACAATTCTAGGCACATGTTCTAGAAAAATTCTTACCATGGACACAAGAAAATATGTACAAGAGTGTTCATTCCAATGCTGCAATAGTAAAAAGTTAGAAACAAACATTCATTGGTAGGAAATGCAGTTAACACATGTGTGTATATGAGATAATATGGTAATATGCAATTAAATAAAATATTAAGTGAATGATACAGTCTGGTACAATTTATACAAAAATTTAGAAATACACAAAGTATTTCTAGTTACAATGGGGTAAACACACTCCATCCTGTTTCTCCCACTGAGTGTTAAGTAAAAGCCCTGGGCAGAATACATGGCATGTCTATCTGAGGACTCCAAAAAGTAAATGATATCAGGCTGACTGAGGAAGAAAACATGAACTTGAAGTAAGATTGATATGTTGGTGATTTTCCTGCCTTTTCCCTCCTCCGTATATTCTGGTGTTGGTTCCAACACATCAGAATCCTGGAGCAGCTCATTGAATGGATAGAAAGCACTCTAAGAGAAGCTCTCCTTTCTTGTCAGAGGCATAGGAAGAGGAGTTCGTATTAGACAGAGAATGGGGGAAAACTTCCTGTATTTTTTCTTTTTCTCTCCTGTCCTGAAAGTGAAATTTGGTGGAGGCAATGGTGGCATCAGTGGCCAGGCAGGCATCTAAACTAAAGAAGATGAATCCTCCTCTCAAACCCTACTGGTGTCTGAAGAGTAAGAGAGGATCCATTGCTTCTCTCTCTATATATGTCCTTCCACCATTTGTCCTTGGAAACAAACCCAATGTTGAGAAGTGCACAGCACTCTAGGGAGACAAAAACACTAGATTTCTAGTCAGAGGATAGAAATGTGCTCCTGGGAGAGAGTGTGGAGTTGTAAAGAGCAGGAAGCTTGAGAAAGAGATCCCACAAAGTTGTTGTGGGTGAGCTCCTGGGCCCAACCTCCAAGATGTATATGGGTGGATTTGATTTTAAATAGTGTACTGACTACTTTGACAAATGAACTTTGGTGGTGGATCACCATCCAGGTCTTTAGCTGGCCCCTGGGTAGCACATTCAGAATACATCTGATTAACACTACAATACTTGAAAAGCAGAGCTTGAGGTCCCAGCCACACTTCAGGAGTCCTCAGGCTGTACTTATGACCAACTGGCTATAAGTTTGAGGGTGCTCACAACACTCTCAGGTTTGATAATTCACTAGAATGACTCCTAGAACTCAGGAAAGTGTTATACTTACAATTACAACTTCATTATACAGGGCGAGATCTGGTGGGGTCCTGAACACAGAGCTTCTATGCCCTCTTCTGGAGTTAGGCCATGTCACTTTCCTGGCACATCAATGTGTTCACCAACCAGGAAGCTCCACTGAGCTTTGGTATCCAGAAGTTTTTTTAAAAAATATAATTTATTGTCAAATTGGCTTCCATACAACACCTAGTGCTCATCCCAACAAGTGCCCTCCTCAATGTCCATCACCCACTTTCCCCTCTCCCCCACTCCCATCAACCCTCAGTTTGTTCTCTGTATTTAAGAGTCTCTTGTGGTTTGCCTCCCTCCCTCTTTGTTTGTAACTATTTTTTCCCCTTTCCCTTCCCCCATGGTCTTCTGTTAAGTTTCTCAAGATCCACATATGAGTGAAAACATATGATATCTGTCTTTCTCTGACTGACTTATTTCACTTAGCATAATACCCTCCAGTTCCATCCATGTTGCTGCAAATGGCAGGATTTCATTCCTTCTCATTGCCAAGTAGTATTCCATTATATATATAAACCACATCTTCTTTATCCATTCATCAGTTGATGGACCTTTAAACTCTTTCCGTAATTTGGCTATTGTTGAAAGCACTGCTATAAACATTGGGGTACATGTGTCCCTATGCATCAGCATTCCTGTATCCCTTGGGTAAATTCCTAGTAGTTCTATTGCTGGGTTTTAATTTTTTGAGGAACCTCCACGATGTTTTTGGTATCCAGACTTTTTATTTGGTTTCATTACATAGGAAGGATTGATTAAATTCTTGGCCCGTGTCATTGAACTCAATCTCGAGGCCCGTATTTTTCTCCAGAGATTGATCTGGCCCAAGGTTACTATCCTTTAATCACCTTTCTGGTTTTTATGGTGACCAAGTTCCATCCTAAAGCTATTTAAGCAACCACCAAGAGTCACCTTATTAGCATAACAAAGACACTCTTATCACTTAAGAAATCCCAAGGGTAGATGGAACTATAATGTATCATACTAAGCGAAATAAGTCAGAGAAAGACAAATACCATGTGATTTCACTCATATGTGGAATTTAATAAAACAGATGAACATAGGGAAAGGGAACGAAAAATAAGATAAAAAAACAGAGAGAGAGGCAAACCATAAAAGAATGCAGAGAACAAACCACAGGTTTCTGGAGGGGAGTTGGGTGGGGGATGGGCTAGATGGGTGATGGGTACTAAGGAGGGAACTTGTGATGAGCACTGGGTGTTATATGTAAGTGACGAATCACTAAATTCTACTCTCGAAACCATTATTACACTATATGTTAACTAACTTGGATTTAAATAAAGTTAAAAAAAAAAAAAAGAAATCCCAAGGGTTTGGAAGCTCTCTCCAGGAAAGTGTGACATAGAGCACACAAATTATTATACCACCGCATCTAATAAGTACTCTTTGATTAGGATGAGAGATTCTATCCTCCCCAGAAGATAAAAGACACATTCCAAAGCCAGAAGGCATGGTATAGTAAAAGACAGAAGGCAAGTATTTTTTTAAAAAATATATTTTGCTTCTGAACTTAATCCAGCTCAAGGTGCATATAGCTTAGCAATTCAATGAATGCCTTTTTAAAATGAGAGTTACTACATAGAATTTTCTTTGACTTCTCAAGTGTGAGTTTTATAGGTGTTGGTAATGTGTTTACTAGAAATCCTTTTCTATTAGCCAAAGATAACAGTTTTCGGGATTTTTGCTTTGCAGAATGCTCTGCTTCACAAAGCAGTCACCAGCTGAAATGTGTTTTAGATGCTTTTCAATGTTGTCAAATCATTTTTCTGTAAGAAAGTATTAAGAGTGAAAAAAAAGAGATAGCATTGAATCCTAGGGTTAGTAAAGTTCTCAAGGTCTTCTTGTTCAATCCTGTATATGATACCTGAAAATATGCAGAGGCACAATTTTCCAACTGATATTTCTAGCTCTGATCCTTGGAATCTATGAATGAAAGATCAGGGGGGCCTGACAAAAAGATAAGGGACATTCTATCAAAGATGTGTGAGAACACACCTTCCTGCAGGCAGAAGAGGGGTCCTGATGTCCTATGAGTGTTTCAGTTTCAGGAAAGATGGTGGTTAAGAACCTGTCTCATGGTTCTTCTTAGCTATCAGTCAGGAATTTTAGCACAAGGAAATTTACTACTAATGATGAATAAAAGCAGATAAAATAACAGCTAACATTTTTGATGCCATTATGTGCCAGGTACTGTGCTAGAAGCTTTCCTTGCATGATGTCACTGAATTTTGAAAACAATTCTATATGGTAGACACTATTGCTGTCATCACCTTACAGATAGGTTCACTGAAGCTTCAGAGAGGTCAGATAACTTTCTCAAGGTCCCTCAATTAAGGTAGCTAGTTCTAAACCTTAAACCTTAACTCTAGAATAGATATTTTTAGTTGTTAACACAACACTAAATTCCACTTTAATTTAATTTAACTTTTTAATGTTTATTTATTTAATTTGAGAAATGGGGGGGAGGCAGAGGGAGGGGGAGAGCAAGAATCCTGAGCAGGGTACACAGTTATCACAGAGCCTGATATGGGGCTCAAATCCACAAACCGTGAAATCATGACCTGAGCCAAAATCAAGAGTTGGGCACTTAACCAAATGAACCACCTAGGTGCTCTTCCACTTTAATTTTAATGACACGTATGGGTTGCTGGTTTGTTTTGCCTGAAGCTAAGAGTCTTTTGTCTTCAGATCTTCCTGTATGCCATTTGCTTTGGAGAGATGCACTATCACCTTGGACAGGGGTAGGTCAGTTTGGGTAGCTGGAGTCCTGGTGTGAGTTGGTAGCAGGAGCACAGGAGAAAGAAACAAAATGAAACCCCCAAATGGTCCCTAGTACCAGAATCTAACTCTGTAACTGATGCCTTCAGAGTCTTTTTTTTTTAATCTAGACAACTTTCTTGGGAATATCCCACTCCAGGGCATGTTACCAGCTGGATGTCACTGCACAATAACTTTTCTAGATGATTAGTGCCACCAAGAATGTTGGCTTGAAATTGCCTCACAGATTAGTAACTGTCCAGGGTCATGGTAATTTAGTAAGTGAAGGTTCTTCTGGGTTTTAGATGACAAATAGCCTTCACAGTGAAAGGCTCAGGGATGGGGCAATGAAAAGAAGGTTTTATGGAGTCCCATCAGAGAACGAACCCAGGGTCTCTCTCCATTTATTCACCCTCAAATCCTTCATGTGGTATCTGACTGTACTTGTTCAAGATGCTGCAGTTAATAAAATATACACAGTTTCTGCCCTGTGAATTATCTTCAAGAAATCCATCCAGGCATCATGGGACTACAGAGATGAATCACCTGTCATATCTGCCTTAGAAATCAAGAGATCAACATAAAAAATAAGATGAATGTGTGAATCACAGGCAGGACATGTAACAAGTGGTGAGAGAGAGAGAGAGAGAGAGGCAAAATGATGAGGTTTCCAAAGGAGAGAGTGGTCATCTCCTCTCCTTGGGAACCAAAGGAGGCTTCACTAAAAAGGTGGAATTTTAATCCAGAGATTACAAACTGGAGGCCAACATCTGAATCTAGTCCATAGATGTGGGAACAGTAAAGGATACAGCCTGCATGAGACAACATATCAGACAAACATGAAAATTGTATAAAACTCTTCTCTGGATTTGTTGCAATAGAGACTGAACAGGAGAAATGAGAGATTGAATTTAAAAGGTAGGCCAGGACTAGATTAGGGAATCTAATCTGCCAAATAATTGGAATTTTCCTTCTTATTGAGTATATGCCAGAAAAAAAGGGTCCTCATAAGGTAAAATTATCCTGTAACTCTATAGCCCTCCTCTCCAAGGGAACACTGAAGAATGACGAAAATGAAAATTATCAAAAGACTTGGGCCATTCCTGCTTATCTGGTGATAGTATTTGTGCCAAAAGCGGTTATCATTATGGGACTTGGAAATCCCCAAGAGGATTAGCAGATGCAATATTTTTGTGATTAAAACAAGAAATAAGCACATCTTAAATTGCATGTTACTATTAATAAAATGTATTCTGTGTGAACTTCACTATTAATACAATATACAAAGATTCCCAAAGGAGCCAGCTGGGAACCATGACCCCTGCCATCCTTCCTGCTCTCTTCCTTCCATGGAATAAATCACACCTGCCATCCTTCCTGTTCTCTTCCAACAAGCCAGTCTCTGCTCCGGGTATTTCAGGTTGGAAGAACTCCACCTTTAGTCTCACTTTATTTTCACTTAATATGCCAATTACAGGTCTTGCTGATCTACTCATGGGCAGTTTTCCAGAAGACCTGTCTCACTTTGTGTAGATCAAATCAATTATGCTGATTCAATTCCATTGGCAGCACATGTGAGACAATTATTACCAGGTTCTCTACTTTTCATTCCTGATTTAGGTCTGTAGCTTATTTTAATCACTTCTTTTCTTCTTGTACCTCATCTCTGTCTGGACTCAGGTCCTGGGGTTACTCTCTTTGCCTGAAGAATGGTGAATTCAGCATTGCTAATCCAGAGTCAGTATAGAATTGTTTGAATGCAAAGTTCCATTGGCTATGTAGCGATGTCTTGGTGCCACAGAAACTTAGCTGGCTTTTCCAGAATGTGATGACATCATTAAACAGATCTGGGGAATCAGGCTCATAGGCCTGACTCTGCCAGTAACTTTCTGTCATGGACAACTGTGATTGTATCGATTTTCTCTCCTCTTCACAATAGCATCCAACATTTCTCAGCCATGAGGTTTGGGTGAACCGATTCTACCTCCAGCTCTTGGGCTAGGCCCTGTTTTCCTCAAACAAGTCTGCATATCCCATTGCAGTGGCCACAGTGATGGTTTCAGAGGTATACTACATGCCAAGCCAGGTGATGGCCAAGCTGTGGCCAATAAAACCAACTTCTGGAGCATTGGTTGAATTATTGGGGAAATGGAATCCAGCGGGGAAATATGTAGTTGTAGTTCTGGGGTGTCTTAGGGTCCATTTTGGTACCACAATAGGAGAGCCGGAGAATGAGAGAGGGAGGGAGAGAGAGAATGTGTGTGTGTGTGTGTGTGTGTGTGTGTGTGTGAGAGAGAGAGAGAGAGAGAGAGAGAGACACTAATCCCGATATCAATCTCATCATTGGGGTCCCAGATCAAGTCTTATCTAAAGATAGACATACCCCTGGATGGTTCGGCTACATGATTCAATAGGTTCTCTTTTTGTGTAAGCCAATTTGGGTTGAGATTTATATTTCTTGCAACCAAAAGCATTTGAACTGCCATGTGGTAAGCCAAATATGGTAAGTTACTTTCCCAATCTGAACCTCAGTTTCTTCATCTGCACACAAGGGGCTGGGAAGATTAAGCTCCATTCTGGCTCTGAGATTCTGAGACTTTTTTAATCTTTTGCTTCCAATTCTTTATAATGCACCTGGCCATTTTCCCTGATGAGAAAGAAAGGAAGCGTGAATGTAGATCTTGTGTATCGTAGTGTAGTTGGTGGTAGGAGTGGACCAGGAAAGGCTACTCTGAGGAAAGTGTTTATTTTTAGTTGAGGCATGAAGAATGAGGGGTGGTGAGGATGGTGCACATGATGTGTACTCTCCAGGCGGTGGGAACAGCCAGTTGTAAATGGGAGATTTTGGAACAGGTTGGTTTGATGTCTTCATATAAAATTGTAAAAGTAAGCATCTGTCCATCCTTGATTCCATATTTCTGTCCTCTGGCATATCTGCCTTCATGAAGATTTTCCTCTCCCTCATACAGTATCTTCTATTTCTATTGTAACTACAAATTCCTTGAGGACACAGGTCATGGTTTCATTGACTCTGTGCCTCTGGAGTGCCTAGCACAATGTTTTCAATGGACATGATGAGTTGAATTTCAACCCACAAGATGAGTAAACTCTCAAAAGTGGGAAAATGCAAGACAAGTTTGACAATGAAAAGGAGACAGGCTGGTTGCAATAGGGACTTAGAAAAGGAAAGGAAATGGGGCTACAAAATTGTAGAGAGACTCTCAAATGCCAAGATAAGGTACTGGGGCCACAAGTTGCCTTTATACAGGAAACTAAACAGCAAGGTTATCAAAGGACACATTTGTGTAACCAAAATGCATTCCATCTCTTTAACTATCCAGGCCATTGATGGATCATTTGGCAACAGGGGATTTGTGTGAGCTGAAAATACATTATGCTCTGGAGACAGCTTGGGGAGTTTCTGGCTTTAGCTTTTACTCTTGGCAACCTTCCAAGAATAATCAGTTATATATTTAGGCTCATTCCCCACAGGTGTGGACAATCAGGGTGCTGGGAAAGAGGATAACTCAAGTGGGAATGCAGCACATTCAGACAGTTATTGGAGGTGGACCCAGAACAAGCCAAGCCCAGCATTGATCTAACCCCCTCCAATACACACATATTGTGTTTAGCATCTGTTCTTACCCAAATCCTCAGAGGAACCTGGAGTCTGAACAGGCTGTGAACTACTCTTTCAACTCAACATATCCAAAATATCCAAAAAACAAACTCATTCTTGTCCTCACTCAACCCTAATCTTCTGCCTGACTTAAGCATTTCCACTTTTCTCTTTTCTAACAGGGCACCAATATCTTCTCAATCTTCCAGGCCCGAAAACTGACAGTCATCTTAGTCTCAACCTCTATTGCTGCCCCTTTATCTCAACAGTTTCTGAGTCCTGCCAGTTTTCACCTTCCCCAACCTGTCCTCTTTCTGGTAAAGGCTCTGATAACTCCATGCTTATATTTTCATTGAGCCTTAACTGAACAACTGTTAACAATCATTCAGTCAGCCTTCATTTTTTGAAACAACCTCAAACTTTCATAAAGTTGTAAAAACAATATAAATTATTTGAGAATACATCGCTAATATGATGCTCCATTGCCCTTTAATATTGTGGTTACTGCAAAAACTATAATACAACCATCTAATTTAGGAAATTAAAATTGGTACATCACTATAATTTAATCCTAAGACTTCAAGTTTTCCCAGTTTGTTTCAGTATCCTTTTTAGTGAAAAGATGAAGCTCAGGATTGCATTATGTATTTAGTTGTTATGTCTATTTAGTCTTCTTCACACTGTAATAGTGCCTGTCCTTCCTTGATTTTTAAGATTTGGACACTTTTGAAGATTATAGACCCCTTATTTTGTAAAACGTCCTTTGATCTGGGTTTGTTTGACGTTTCCTCATGATTAGACAGCTTTATGTATCTTTGATTTCCTCATGATTAGACAGGTTATGTATGACAGAAGGGATATAATGTGTGTCTTATTGTACCTTAAGGTGGCACATGATGACTTGTCTCATTACTGGTGATGTCAACTTTGATCGCTTAATAAAGGGCTGCCTATTAGGATTTATAAAGTTATTCTTTTTTTTTAATTTTTTTTTAATGTTTATTTATTTTTGAGACAGAGAGAGACAAAGCATGAATGAGGGAGGGTCAAAGAGAGGGAGACACAGAATCTGAAACAGGTTCCAGGCTCTGAGCTGTCAGCACAGACCCCGACGCGGGGCTCGAACTCACGGACTGCGAGATCATGACCTGAGCCGAAGTCGGCCGCTTAACCGACTGAGCCACCCAGGCACCCCAAAAGTTATTCTTTTTCCCTGTGTAACTTACAAATTTTTCTTGGTTGGTGGATACTTTGAGACTAGGTTGATATTTTATTTCTCCTTAAACTTTCATTTATTGTGTCCATTGATATGGGTTAATTGATCTCTTATTTAGCAAATTAGTTATAACCTGTTACTATTGCTCATTTTGATGCACTAATTATCTTAGATTTGAAGAGTGGAAGCCCCTTTGAGATGTCTTCTGTGACCCTTTGGCATGACCCCATCAATATTTGAACACCTAGATTTATTTTGTACTTGTCCTCATCCTGCCCTAAAATAAATCATTTCTTCAAGGACCCCTGGTCCTTTTATAGAAGAATGGTATTTAGAAACCAAGATCTGGTGTGACTATTGATACTAGGGTGTCACTATCCTAGGCCTTCACAGTGATGAGTTAGGGAATTTATATTTACACGTTTGCATCTATATTTATTTCCATATTAATTTATATATATTTAAAAACCTTAAGTTCACACCAATATCATCTATTCATTCTAATTTACATAAAATCTACTATATTAAATGTCTTTTCTTTTGAAGAGTAGAAGTTTTAAATTTTGATGAAGTCCAATTTATCAGATTTTTCTTTATGGATCACGTTTTTGTATCATACCAAAAAACCTTTGTCTAACCCATGGTCACAGAGATTTTCCTCCTTTCTTCTAGAAATTTTATCGTTGTATGTTTTATGATTTTGCTTATAATTCAATTTGTACATTTGTGTACATGGTATGAAGGATGGGTAAAGATTCATTTTGTTGCATATGTATACCCAATTAGTACAGACAATTTAATGAAAAGACTATGATTTCTCCATTGAATTGCCTTTTCACCTTTGTGTAAAAAACAATAGATGAGGGTCATGTGAGCAAGATGGTGGCGTAAGAAGCTTCAGGCCATCATTTCCCACCCCTCCTGAGACACTATATAAATAGCAATATATTGCTATTTATACACACAAGCACAGAGACTATGAATACCACAGAAAGTTTTGAGAGCTCCCAGGATCTCAAGGTAGGCTGACTAGTAAAGTTCTTCCCTTGTACAAAATCAGTCTATAAAGAGGCTGTTTAGTCAAATGCTCAAACCTCAACAAAAAATCACAAGGAATACACGGAAACAGAATTGGGGATACTCAGACAAATGAAAAGAATAAAACAAATCACCAGATACTGGCCCTAGAGATACACAGATCTCTGAATTGCTTGACAAAGAATTTAAAACAACTGTCTTGAAAATGCTGCATGAGATAAAAGAGAACACACATGGGTAACTAAATGAATCTGAACAAAGGTGCATGAGCAGAATGAGAATATTAACAAAAAGAAACTGTAAAAGAGAACCAAATAGAATTTCTGGAGCCCAAAGGTACAGTAATTGAATTAAAAAAATTACTAGAGGGGCTCAATAGTAAACTTGATCAGGCAAAAGAAAAAATCAATAAACTTGAAGACAAGTCACTTGAAATTATCAAGTCAGAGAAGCAAAAAAAGAAAAGAATCAGGAAAAAGTGAGAGAGTCTAAAGGACTTAGGGAACACTATCAAACAGATAAATATGGGGGTCCCAGAAGGAGAAGAGAGAAAGGGCTAGAAAATTTACTTGAAGATAAAATGTCTGAAAGGTCTCCAAATTTGAGGAAAATAAATGGACATAAATTCAAGAGGTGAAATAATTTCAAGTAGGATAAACCCAAAATTTCCCACACCAAGACACATTACAATCAAACTGTCAATTTCAACAACAAAGAGAGAATCTTGAGATTGGCAAGAGAAAAGTGAATTATCATATACAAGAGAGTCTCCACAAGATTATTAGTGGATTTCTCAGCAGAAATTTTATAAGCCAGAAGGCAGTAGGATGATATATTCAGAGTACTGAAAGAAAGAAAAAAAAATATGTCAACCAAGAATACTATATCCAGAAACTGTCCTTCAAAAATGAAAGAGAAATTAAGACTTTTCCAGATGAGCAAAAGGTGAGGAAGTTCATTGCCACTAGGCTTGTCCCACAATAAATGCTACAAGGAATCCTTCAAGCTGAAATGAAAAGATGCTAGACATTAACATGAAGCTACATGAGATTGTAAAGTTCCCTGGTAAAGGTAAATATTCGAAAAAATATACAGCCTGTAGCATTTGAATTGGGTGCATAAATCTCCTTCTAATTATTATATATAAGTTTTAAAAAGCATAAAGACAATTATAAATTTATATTAATGGGCACACAATAGATAAAGATGTAATTTGTGACATCAGTAACTTGAAATGGGGTGAGGGTAGAGCTGTAGAAGAGCAGTCTTTGTGTGTCATTAAAGTTAAGTTGTTGTTAGCTTAAAATAGATTGCTATAATTTTAAGATGTTTTATGTAATTACAATAGTAACCACAAAGAAAATATCTATGAAATATACACAAAAGGAAATGAGAAGGGAGTCGCCACAAGAAGATCAATGATATACAAAGGAAGTAAGTAAGAAAGGAAAGAAGGGACATGAAAGCTGGAAGATACACAGAAAACAATTAAAATGGCAATAGAAATCCTTCCTTATCAGCGATTACCTTAAACATATATGGATTAAACTTCCTAATCAAAAGACATGACGGGCCGAACTGATAGTTAAACAAGTTCCAACTAAATGCCATTTATATGAGATTCACTTTAGATCTAAAGACACACATACACAGAAAGTGAAAAGATAGAAAAATATTCCCTGCAAATATTAACCAAAAGAGAGCAGGAGCATCTATCCTAATATCAGAATTTAAGTAAAAAATTGTTATAAGAGGTTAGAGTGGGAGACAGACAAAGCATAAGAGACTCTTAAAAACTGAGAACAAACTGAGGGTTGATGGGGGGTGGGAGGGAGAGGAGGGTAGGTGATGGGTATTGAAGAGGGCATCCTTTGGGATGAGCACTGGGTGTTGTATGGAAATCAATTTGACAATAAATTTCATATATTAAAAAAAAGATAAATAAAAGTTAAAAAAATTAAAAAAATTGTTACAAGAGACAAGTTGGGCATTATATAATAACAAAAAAGGTCAATTTTCCAGGAAGATATAACAATTATAAATCTATATGCACCAAATATCAGAGGTCCTACAGATATGAAGCAAACTTGGCACAACTGAAGTGAGAAATAGACAGTGCTAGAGTAATAATAGAAAACTTTCAATAACAGATAGAATAACCTGATAGAAGATCAGGTTATTAAACAGAGGAGTTGAATAACATTATGAGTCAATTAGACCTAAGGGACATACAGAACACTCTACCCCAAATCAGCAAAATACACATTCTTCTCAAGTGTGTATGGAACATTCTCCAGATCAAGCACCTGTTAAGCCACAAAACAACTCCTAAAATTTTAATTGACATTGCAGTATCTTAAAATTTTTAAAACTGAAACCATGCAGAGTATCTTTTCTAACCACAGTGGAGTGAAATTAGAAATCAGTAGCAGAAGGAAAGCTGGAAAATTCACAAATATGTGGAAAATAAACACCACACTTTTATTTATTTTTATTTATTTATTTTTAATATATGAAATTTATTGTCAAATTGGTTTCCATACAACACCCAGTGCGCATCCCAAAAGGTGCCCTCCTCAATACCCATCACCCACCCTACCCTCCCTCCCACCCCCCATCAACCCTCAGTTTGTTCTCAGTTTTTAACAGTCTCTTATGCTTTGGCTCTCTCCCACTCTAACCTCTTTTTTTTTTTTTCCTTCCCCTCCCCCATGGGTTTCTGTTAAGTTTCTCAGGATCCACATAAGAGTGAAACCATATGGTATCTGTCTTTCTCTGTATGGCTTATTTCACTTAGCATCACACTCTCCAGTTCCATCCACGTTGCTACAAAAGGCCAGATTTCATTTTTTCTCATTGCCACGTAGTATTCCATTGTGTATATAAACCACAATTTCTTTATCCATTCATCAGTTGATGGACATTTAGGCTCTTTCCATAATTTGGCTATTGTTGAGAGTGCTGCTATAAACACTGGGGTACAAGTGCCCCTATGCATCCGTACTCCTGTATCCCTTGGATAAATTCCTAGCAGTGCTATTGCTGGGTCATAGGGTAGGTCTATTTTTAATTTTCTGAGGAACTTCCACACTGCTTTCCAGAGTGGCTGCACCAATTTGCATTCCCACCAACAGTGCAAGAGGGTTCCCATTTCTCCACATCCTCTCCAGCATCTATAGTCTCCTGATTTGTTTATTTTGGCCACTCTGACTGGCGTGAGGTGATATCTGAGTGTGGTTTTGATTTGTATTTCCCTGATAAGGAGCGACGTTGAGCATCTTTTCATGTGCCTGTTGGCCATCCGGATGTCTTCTTTAGAGAAGTGTCTATTCATGTTTTCTGCCCATTTCTTCACTGGGTTATTTGTTTTTCAGGTGTGGAGTTTGGTGAGCTCTTTATAGATTTTGGATACTAGCCCTTTGTCCGATATGTCATTTGCAAATATCTTTTCCCATTCCATTGGTTGCCTTTTAGTTTTGTTGGTTGTTTCCTTTGCTGTGCAGAAGCTTTTTATCTTCATAAGGTCCCAGTAATTCACTTTTGCTTTTAATTCCCTTGCCTTTGGGGATGTGTCGAGTAAGAGATTGCTACGGCTGAGGTCAGAGAGGTCTTTTCCTGCTTTCTCCTCTAAGGTTTTGATGGTTTCCAGTCTCACATTCAGGTCCTTTATCCATTTTGAGTTTATTTTTGTGAATGGTGTGAGAAAGTGGTCTAGTTTCAACCTTCTGCATGTTGCTGTCCAGTTCTCCCAGCACCATTTGTTAAAGAGACTGTCTTTTTTCCATTGGATGTTCTTTCCTGCTTTGTCAAAGATGAGTTGGCCATACAAACACCACACTTTTAAAACAACCAATGGGTTAAAGAAGAAATGACAGGGGAAATTAGAAAATCTCAGGACAAATGAAAATGAAAGCACAACATAGATTTATGGATTCAGTGAAATCAAAGTTGAAAGGGAAGTTTGTAGCTATAAATGCTTACATTAAAAAAGAGAAATGGCTCTCAAATCAACAGCCTAAACTTACACCTCAAAGAATTAGAAAAAGAAGAACAAACTAAACCCAGATCTAGTGGAAGAGAGAAAATATGAAAGATTAGAGTAAGGATAAATAGAGAATAGGAAAAAAAAATCAATGAAGCTAAGAGGTTTTCTTTTTAATTCTTTAATGTTTATTTATTTTGACAGAGAGACAGAGAGCGAGCAGGGGAGGGACAGAGAGAGAGGGAGATACAGAATCCGAAGCAGGCTCCTGGCTCTGAGCTGTCAGCACAGAGCCCAATGTGGGACTCGAACCCACAAACTGTGAGATCATGACTGGAGCCAAAGTCAGATGCTCAACTTACTGAGCCACCTAGGCGCCCTTAGAGTTTTTTGAAAATATCAACAAAAATGACAAATCTTTAGCTAGTTTAATACAAGAGAGAGAAGACTCAAATGAATAAAATCAAAATTAATGAGAGGACATTACAAGCAATGCCACAGAAACAAAAATAATTATGAGAGCAACATGAAAAATTAAATGCAACAAATTATATAATCTAAATGAAATGAATAAATTTCTAGAAAAACATAACCTACCAAGATTGAATCAGGTAGAAATAGAAAATCAACATAGACCTAAAACTAGTGAGACTGAGGCAGTAATCAAAAACCTCCCAACAAAGAAACCCAGAATCATGGCATCACTGGAGAATTCTGTCAAATATTTAAAGAAGAATTAATACCAGTTCTCCTCAAACTCTTGCAAAAACAAAACAAAAAAAAAACAAAACTGAAGAAGAGGGCAGTTTCCAAATTCATTACATGGGGCTAGGATTACCCTGATATCAAGGCCAGAGAAAGATACTATAAGACAAAACAAACAAAAAGCAAAAACAAAAATAAAACTTCCCCAAACATCCAAAAAGCTTATAAAAATGTCTTTGATGACTACTGCTGCAAAAATCCCCAATAGAATACTAGCAAGCTTAAATCAACACCATATTAAAATGATTATGCACTGTGACCAAGTTGGATTTATTCCTGAAATCAAGGATGGTTGAACAAAAAAAAACCAATCAATTTAATATACGACATTACCAGAATGAAGGGGAAAACCCCACATGACCATTTCAATTGATCCAAAAAAATCAGTGATAAAATTCTACACCCCTTCATGATAAAAACACTCAACAAATTAGGAATAAAGTGAAATAACTTCAACATAATAAAGGATATGTATGAAAAGATGTCAACTAACATCATACTCAATGGTGAATGACCCAAAGCTTTTCCTCTAAGATCAGGAGTAAGATAAGAATGCCTGCTGTCATCACTTTCATTCAACAAAGTACTAGAATTACTAGCCAGAGCAATTCTCCATGAAAAATAAATAAAGTCATCCAAATTGGAAAGGAAGACATAAAATTATCTTTGTTTGAAGATGACATGATATTATATGTAGAAAACCTTCAAGATTCTACAAAAACATGTATTAGAACTAATAATAAATTAAACAAAATAATAGGATACAAAATCAACCCATAAAAGTCAACTATGTTTCTACACATCAACAATGAACAATCAGAAAAGGAAAATAAGAAATCAGTTCCATTTACAATAGCATGGAAAAGGAATAAAACACTTAAAGCTAACCAAGGAGATAAAAGATGTATACACTAAAAACTACAAAACATTACTGAAAGTGATGCAAGAAAACAGAAATTAATGGAAAGATATCTTTTGCTTATGGACTGAGAGACTCCATATTTTTTAAGATGTCAATACTTCCCAAAGCAATCTGTAGATTCAGTGCAGTCCCTCTCAAAATCTCAATGGCACTTTTTATGGAAATAGAAAAATCCATGCTAAAATTCATGTGGAATGTCCAGGGACCCCAAAAAGCCAAGACAATCTTGAAAAAGAAGAATAAAGTTGGAGGCCTCATGGTTCTTGATTTCTAAACATACTACAAAGCTGAAAGACAGGCATATAGAAAGACAGAATAGAATAGAGCCCAGAAGTACACCTCTGTGCATACAGTCAAATGATTTTTTGACAAGAGTGCCAAGACCACTTAATAGGGAAAGGAAAAATAGTTTTAGGAAAACATGATATGCACATACAATGGAATGAAATTGGATTCTTACCTTACACCATATTAAAAAAAATAACTCAAATGGATTAAAGACCTAAATATAGATCCAAAACTATAACATTCCCAGAAGAAAACACAGGGGAAATTTTTCATAACAGTGGATTTGGCAATGATTTTTTTGATATGACACCAAAAGCATAGGCAACAAAAGTGAAAATGGACAAATGGAACTACATCAAACTTATCTTTATCAAAAGACTCAATCAACAGAAATGACAACATACAGAATGGAAGAAAATATTTGCAAATCATGTATCTGGTAAGAGGCTAATATCCAGAATATATAAAGAATTGCTACAACTTAACAACAACATAAAACAAGTAACATGATTAAAAATTGGCAAAGGATTTGAGTAGACATTTCTCCAAAGTTGATATACAAATGGTCTAACATGAAAACATGAATTTTTTTAAAATGTTTATTTATTTTGAGAGAAAGCATGTGACCAGGGGAGGAGCAGAATGAGAGAGAGAGAGAGATTGAGAGAGAGAGAGAAAGAGAGAGAATCCCAAGCAGGCTACTTGCTGTCAGCATGGAGCCTGATGCAGGGCTCGATCCCACGAACTGTGAGATCACAGTTCTTGAGCTGAGATCAAGAACCGATTAAGAGTCACCACTTAAGCGACTGAGCCACCCAGGTGTTCCCTGATTTTTAATATCACTAATCACTAGTGAAATGCAAATCAAAAGTACAATGAGTGATCTCCTCACCCTCATTAGTATGGCTACATTAGAAGAACAAAACAAAACAAAACACAAAATAACAAATATTGGTGAGGATGTAGAGAAATTAGAACTCTTTGGAAAACAGTATGGAGTTTTCTCAAAAAATTAAAAATAGAATTATCACACGATCCAATAATTCCACTTTTAGATACAAATCCAATAGCATTGAAAGCAAGGTCTTGAAGAGATATTTGTACCCCTATGTTCATAGCAACATTATTTCCTATAGCCATGAGATGAAAACAGCCCAAATGTCCACTGACAAATGATTGAATAAACAAAATGTAGTATATACATATGTATTAATTTTCTAGGGCTGCCATAACAAAATACCACAAACTGAATGGCTTAAACAACAGAAATTTATTTTCTTTTTTATAAAGATTCTTTTAGTATTTACTTTTGAGAGAGAGAGAGGGAGACAGAGGATCTGAAGCAGGCTCTGTGCTGACAGCAAAGAGCCCGAGCGAGGCTCAAACTCACCAACCATGACATCATGACCTGAGCCGAAGTCGAATGCTCAACCGACTGAGCCACCCCAGGTGCCCCCAGAAATTTATTGTCTCACAGTTCTGGAGGCTGGAAGTCTAAGAAGAAGGTGCAAGCAAGGTTGGTTTCTACTGAGGCTTCTCTGGTTTGCAGAAGGCTGCCAGCTTGCTGTGTCCTCACAATGCCTTTTCCCTGTGTCCATGCCTCCCTGGTTTCTCTTCCCTTTACTTAAGGGTGAATCAGAACTCCACCCTCATAATCTCATTTAACCCTAACTACCTCTTTTAAGGCCCAATATCCAAATGTAGTCACATGGAAGTTGGAGCTTCAACATAAGAATTTTGGGGAGACACAATTCAGTCCATAACAACCCACAAGGAAATATTATGCAGCCTTAAAAAGAGAGGAAATCCTGGTACAAGCAACCACATGGTGAACCTTGAGGACATTATCACCTAATGTCCTATATGAAAGACCTCTATGATTTTATTTTAGAACCTGCCCCCTCTCCTGCTCCCAGAACACTCATCCCTTCTAACCATATACTGTCGGTCACATGCCCCTCGGCCTTTGCACATGTCTGTTCTGTCTCCTGGAATACCTTTACTTCACTCCTCCCATCAGAGGGAGTCTCATCCATTCTTCAATGTCCACCCAAAATATTGTCTTCAAGTCTCCTGATCCTCAGGGAGTTCATTTCGCCTTGTCTGTTCTTTGTATAACACAGTTATACAGTTCTTTGTATAACACACTGTGTTTTGACTCTCTTTTTTCAGCCTGTTCCCTCCACTACTTATAAGTTCCCAAAGGCACAAGGCTCTTCCTCTTGTCACCTACACCTAGCACAGAGCCCATGTATAGTAGATACTCAGTAATGCCTGTTGAACACATGTAGGCATAGGCATGTAAACAGAGGTAAGGAAATTGAGACTCTCATGACTCAACCAGACTTAGTCCAGTCTTGGCAAAGTGGCTAAGTGTGGTGTGTTTATCAATAGTGACCTACAGGGTGACTTTTAGGTGGCACCTTGGATGAACACTTTTTTTTAATAGTTATACATGTATTTTAATGTGTCCAAAAAATATACCTACATCTTAAACCTGTGCATTCGTGAATCTCATTGCTTCTCATGGGGCCAAGTAAAAAGCAGTGAGTCAATTTAATTAAAATTATCTAGTAAATCATGCTACAGGTGGTACACGGCCATGGTAAAAATCCCAAATAGCTAAAGATTGAGAAACCCTGGGCCAAACCCTTTGGCCCCAGCCTTGGGCAAAATTATAGACTGATGTCCCCAATGACATTTGGATCACAATATTTTGCATGATTTATTCTGTTTTTCAGTCTTCAAGAGCAGGTATGGGGTGAGCTGGGGAGGGGAAATGAAGGCGACTTCACCATGTCTCCACCTGTCCTCCTAGATGCTGTCTTCGGTTTTATCCTGAGTGAGGAATGATGAGGCATTCTTGCAGAGAACATCAGCTCGTTCCTTTCATAGCCGAGCTCATTAGCATTTCTGGTGATTGTACATTGTGGTATCTGCAAACAAGTGATATATATTCTGCAGGCTTCTCTATCAGGATGTTTGTAAGATACATGTTAAAAAGATGGTTCTTTGGTTTGCTTCCAAGTCACAAAGACATAAGCCCTCTTTTAAAAATGTTCTTTATGCCTAGAGCTGACCTTACAGAATAGAGTGGGTAGGGGCAGGTGACCACCAGGAGGGGCGGAGTGGCAGGGAGAGGAAGAGTGAGATGGGGGCAGGTGGTAGTGGTGTTTTTATATTACAGAAAGATTCTTTGCCTTACAAAAGGATTAATCACAGGGTTCCTTTTAAGCAGAAAGTTCCATGCATTTTAAAAGAGGATTTGATTTACAAGAAACTTTTCAGGAACACAGCTGCTGGGCAAGCAAGCTATTTACACTGACTTGAAATCCATTTTATGAGCCAGGAGTCTGGGGTGTTGTGGAGGAAGGATAAAACTCCTTTAGTTCTTAATTGACGAGTGATATTGACTAGCACAGTTAGGGGCCTAGGTACTGGGCCTTGGCCAGTGTGTTTCTGTAGTAAATATGTGTGAATGTGCTGAGTGGTTGAGTATTGATTCATTTATGTACCTGTTTGGCTTTTTGCTGTAAAGGGCTTTGTACTTTGCTGCTTTAGAGCCAAGCTGGCTTTCACAGAAGCCTGTGTCAGAATGTACCAGTTTGTACAGCATGAATCATCTGGCTCAGTGGCCTCTGGGGAGGGGCCTGGCCTTGGACAGCACTGCAATGAGATAGACTCAAAGACATCTGCCCAGAGAAAGGTCACTGGGGGTGAGAGGGCCGCACAAGTGGGGAGATGACATCTTGGCCTTGGAAACAAACCTCAGGGTTTCTTTTAATCCCTATCCCCACCCCACCCCCCCCAACTGAGACTGCTAATCCTATTCTCCCTTGCAGTTGTCCCACTCCATTGAGTTTTTATTATCACCTTTGTCTTGTGGAAATTCCACATGAGCCACTGGGGTCCTTAAATGGTTCCCTCTTTCCCGGCTCCCTGCTGCAATGGCACAATAGCAGAGTGTCAGGTTGAGAGCTTCCAGGAGAGACAGTCCCACTGCTGCCTCTAATCTTAACCAGGCGAAGAAAGTCAGACCAGGCCTTTGTTCCACAGGTTCTAAGACCCACCTGGAACACTGTCCACAGGATTTCATCCTGGAGCTGGCAAAATAAGGGTATCTCGCAGAAAGAAGTGCCTCTTTCCTCAGAGAGTAAAGCTATTAGAAATTCAGTCTCTGTCGATGGCCAATTAGTGGGTGTCCGAAGAGGTGGGAATTCTTTAGACACAGTTTGCATAATTAGGAGGAAAAATGGAGACTGACTTCAAGGAGCTTACAATCTAAAAGGAGAGAAAGGGCAAAAAACATGCTCATTACTCTGCCAAAAGGACTGTGTGACTGTGCAGCAGACGTGCACCCCTCCTGGGTCACATAACCCCACATGACTTGCTTTAGCTGATGAAATGTGAAGGAGCCTAAGAGGCATCTGTGCTTTGCTGGACTTCCTTCTTTCCCTCAGGCCAGTACAGAAGTTCTCTGTCAACTGACCCCTGAGTGAGAACAACAAAAATGACAATGTCGATGGTGATGCCTAAGCAAAGCCCCCAGCTCACCTGGAGGGAACACAGAGCCTGAGCGGGAGATAAACCTTTGTAGTTTTAAGCCCTGAGATTTTAGTGCTATTCGCTACCACAGCATAAGCTAGCCTCTGATTGATACACTTCAGCTTTTTTCTGATTAGCTGCAAAGCTCAATCTTATATGATCTTATCTGACCAATGCCAACTTATCTTCATTTTATAGTAAATATCTGATGGGTGCTGAGGAAATCAATATAAAACCAGAATTTAGGGGAAGGAAAGGACCTTTGAGATTTGTCCAATCCGGGCATTTTATCATTGATATTCTGCTATATTTGCTTGTTCGGATGTCTCTCAATCTATCATTCCTCTGTGCATCCATCAAGCCACTTAGGACTGGCACATTTCATGTAAAGTTCCACTCTGACACTTTTAGATGATTATCCTTTACATTACTGATTTTGGCTGGGGTCGGACACTAGTACTTCATGTTGAGTTCATGTAGTTGTGAAGTTCAACTGAAATGAGGAATTTTTGATAAGGTAACAGAGCATTCAAATATGCTTAGCTGGGGGCACCTGGGTGGCTCAGTCGGTTGAGTTGGAGGACTCTTGATTTTGGCTCAGGTCATGATCTCAGGGATGTGGGATTGAGCTCCACGTCAGGCTCTGCACTGAGCATGGAGCCTGCTTAAGATTCTCTCCCTCTCTCTTTCTGCCCCTCCCCCACTGATGCCTGCACATGTTGTTTTTCTCTCTATCTCTCAAATTAAGGAAAAAACAAAAACAAAAAACAAATATGCTTGTCTGATAAATATTTATTGAGAATGTCAGTGATAGGCATAGTTTTGTGTGAGGTCCTGGGGGGCACAAAGATCAATCACTGTCTCTGCATTGGAGGAACTTAGAGTCTTCACCACCAGGACAAAGTTTGGCTTCATTTTCCTGTGTCGATATCTGTGATTTTAATTTAGCCTCAGGATCACCAATGACCATCTTTGTAATAGGCAAACACACTGACATTTGAACTAGTTAATTTGCTTCTTCGTTCCCTCTCTTCAGACCTCCAAGGCATTTAATCTTCAACTCTAGTAGAAATAGATAGATGCATACTTTGTAAGAGCAGAGTTGTACACACACACATGATGTGTTGATGTGAATGCAACTAGCATCATGCACAACAGACTTTGAAAGAAGTCAGTGATTTAAAAGATCACATGGAATAGAACGAGCTCTTCTAGCTCTGAGTCTTTAATTTCTTTTTGCACTTTTGGGACCAGTTTTGGGGAGGAAGGGAGAAAAATCCTCTCTGCCAGCATGAGTCAGGGCTGAAGCGCAAAGCAGTTTCAGGACCAAGGGGCAGAAGCGTCATTCTGGGTTGGTGGTATCCATGGCAACTCGGGTGCCTGATGGAGTTAATAGCCCTGTTTTTCAGATCTCAGCTGCTCTCCTCTGGTGGGGAGAGGACTGGGCTTGGTTCATTTTTAAATTTTTATGAATTTCCCAGTTGGTGCATGGGGTCAGAGGCACTGGTCCCTTCCTATTTCATAACCAGCAGGGCTCACTCATTCAGTGGGGCGGGATAGGCCTGAATGAGACCCAGCAGCTGTGAGGGCTTTGGGCAGCCTTTGAGGTTCCCTGTGGGACACAGAGTAGTGTTTGTTGCAAACTGCCCCCTCCTAACAGACAAAGAATAGCCTCCTTTGCTGCACCCCAAAATCAAGTTCGCCTTGGTGCCATGTCATCTCCTCAATCCTGCCTTGTTTCCTGGCATCTGAATTCATGGCTGCTGGATGTCCCACAGTGTTTTAGCCTCAAGTTGCTGCATCCATGTTCAAATCCTAACTTGGCCACTCACAGTTTCCTTACCCTCCTTGTGCCTTGGTTTCCTCATTTTTAAAAATCATAAGTATGTTAACTAGATGAAATACCCTGTGTCCAGCATTTAGAGTGGTGCCTGGCATATGTTACAACTGTGTTATTATGTGTGCTGCTGGGGAAGCTCACTGGGGACTGAGGCATGCCTGGGAGGAACAAGGGTGCGATTGCAGCCCAGCAAGCAGGTGGGTGAGGCTGACACAGGAAGATGAGCTAACGATTCAGTGACTGAAAATAGTTCAAGCTTGTCAGTTTCTCCCCACCTCCACACCCACCCACAAAACCTGCCCATCTTACAGTCTTCTCCATCTTAGCAAGTGACACTCTCCCCTACCCCCATCCCCCTGCCAACCCATTACCATAGCCAGTAGTCTGGTGCCATCTGTAACTCCTCTCTTTGCCTCCTTTCCCAACCAATCACCAACTCATGTCAGTTCTTGGATTACTTAGTTAATTCCTTCAACAAATACAAATTCGGCTTCTACTGTGTATTAGACATTGTTCTAGGCCCTTGGATATATCAGTTAACAGAACAGTCAGAGCAGCCTTACCTTTGTGAAACCAGAAGAGACAAAATAAACACAACAAACCAGTAATTCCTATAATATTGTCAGCGTCCCCCAGGCAGAGGGCACTGGGAACACAGGTGTATTTGGGCACGTTGGATTTATTGCTCTGCACCAAAAGAGATTCCCATGGCTCCCCTGGTGTATCATGTCTGTCATTGCAGCAGTGACAAGCTGAGCATGTCCCACTTCAGCCTTCTGGTCTTTCGCTTGAAGGCATAGACAATTAGGAGGGAAGTGCTATAGAGAAAGCAAAGCAAGGTATAAAGAGGGGCATTAGAGTTACCCCGGGAGCAGATTGCAGTACTAAATAGGCGTTCATGGTGAGCTTCACCTGGAAGGTGAGATTTGTGCAGAGAAGGTAAGGGTCATGAGGGGAAGTGGAGAGGGCATCCCAGGTGTAGTCAGCCTCCAGAGGCAAAGTGCTACAGGGAAGGTCTTCTGAAGTGAGTGGGGACGTACCAGGCCAGGCCACGGGGGGCCTTGTGAGGACTTCGGCTTTTACACAGGGGAAAATGGGGAGCTTTTGGACAGTACTGAGCAGAAGCATGACATGATCCTACTGACGTTTTAATGGGATTGTTTTGCCTGTGAAATTGAAATGAACCACAGTGGTGCAAAGGACCAGTTGGAAAATTATTACATGGAACGCCCATTTCTCCTCATTCCCTTCCCCAGCACACTTAAAACAACACCCTAGTTCTCCTAGGATAAAGTACAACTCCTGAACACAATCTACAAATTCCTGCCTCACCTGACTTCCCCTAGGCCCATGCTTCTTCCCATTCTCCCATCTTACCTCTCTCCCAGGCACAATTTCCTCCAGTCATATTGATTTTCAATGTTTTGTAAACCCCATGTTGAAATGGCACATTCTTCCTGAACTCCCAAATTCAGGATTATCATCCCTGAATACTCCTCAATGGTCACTTAAGTACTGTATTGGAGGTTGTCACTCATTTTCTTCACTCTCCTCACCCCAGCACACACACACACACACACACACACACACACACTGACTGTAACTCCCTACAGGCAGGAACTGTGTCTATCTTGTTGAGTGTTGTAACTCTGTGCCCAGCACTATGCCTGGGGTATAAGACATTTCCTAATTATTTGAAACAAATGAATGCATCAAGACAGAACTTTACACGCTATTTCTAAATTTCACACACACACAAAAACCACCTGGAAGGTTTGTAAATTATCCTCATTATCTGGAGGATGAAATGGAAGCTGAGAGGCTGTGCCCAGGGTCACGGTCATTAACCATTCCAAGCTCTAGTATCCTCTTTTGTAAACTTGGGATAATTCTACCAACCCTCTAAGGGCACTGGAAGAAATCACCCAGCTGTTCTGGGCACAGGGTCACCTGTTTCCCTGCCTTCATCCACCTCGCAGGGCCCTGGCCATGCAAAACCCTGGGAATCCACATTCAGCTAGGGTACTTCTCTCTCTTCTGAGAGACACTGTGGTGGGGCTGAGGTGTCTGAACCTTAGGGGTTTAGAAGCATCCAGGGTGGCCAGAAAAGAAGTTGGAAGAAGAGGCAAGAGATCCTGATCCTAACAGAATGTGGGTCAAGACACTTATCAAGCCTGCTGAGGATACAGTCACATTTATACAGATTAATGGGGTGGTGCTGAGTTTGGAGCATGGCTCCCTAACCTGGCCCATAGGATGGGCTGGACAGCTGGACTCAACTGCATCTCTGGACCCATGAGCTCCCGCAACTATTCTGATGCTCCTTCGAGGCTCGGGTAGACATGCTGCAGAATTCAGTCCCGCTGGTCTCCACTTTGCTTGCATGCTATAGTTTGATTTCCTAAAATACTGTTTCTGTAGGCAGGACTCCCCAAAATCTCAGCTGGGCATTCTGCCTGTGTCTTTCTCCATGCCCCTCCCCCACACCATCACATCATTCCATGCTAATGATAACAACCTACCTTACATATGGCAAGGATTTTTGTGTTTAAAATCCTACTGGTCCTTTAAGGCCTGGCCTGAACTTGACCTCTTCCTGGAACCTCTTTTTGATTTCTTCTCTATGCAGAACCCATTGCTTCATTCTCTGCATGCCCACAGACTCTTGTTTGTGCTCTTTGGCATTTAATTCATTCTGCTCACTTAACAGGTAAATGAGTAAAGCAGACTGGGTGGAGGGAAGCAGGGAATGGAGGGGACCAGAGAAAACTAGGGAGCACATGCCCTACCCCAAAGCAGCAGCCAGTGTTGTGGCCAGTTCTCACTGAATGTCACCATGTGTGAATATGGCCAGTTATTGCCGCATCTCATAGGTTTAGAAGCTAAAAATGTGGCATTGAATGTAAAACATCCTGTCTTTTTAATATTGGCAATAAATCAATTTAGAAAAAAAACCCACATAGGATGAGGAAAATATGGCCAAACAGTTTGTGACCCTTTTCTCACTTCTGTCTCGCCTAAGATGGTGAGCCTCTCAAGGGTGAATCAAACAGGAAGAGCAGAAGTTGCAAACTGCGACTTAGTCCTCTTTGGGGAATTCCTACTACCCAGGAGTACCTGATGAGCCTAGTCTCACCCTAGTACTACCAGCTTACTTCCCAGAAAGGGCCCATGTGAGGCTCAAGGAAGCTAGTGCTGGTGCCTGGAGTGTAAAGTGCCCTCACGGTCTTCCAGTAGTAACTGATGTCGTGGCTCAGTGTCTAGCACAGAGTAGGTGCCTAATAATTGTGGAGTGGATGCATATTCTGCGAGCACTTTCACTTGCTCTAGAGCAGCAAGGAGACTGGTGCTCTGATAAGGAGTTCAGAAGAACAGGGCTAAATTTTGGTTTCTCTATTTTCAGCATATGACATTGGGTAAGTTATTTAACCTCCTTAATTCTGTTTCATCATCTGAAACTGGACTGATAAAGAGATAAAGTGCTTAAAGTCCTGGCACATCATAGAAAATTAATAGTAGCTCTCAAAATGGGATTTGGCTTTGTGTGAGAACATTATGTGCCTCTAGCCACAGTGCTTGGTTCATGGGTTAGCATGTCATCCAAGTAGGGCCAATCAGAACCATGGCCATTTTTTGCTGGGATTTTTGCTGACATATTAGCAAAGAAAACCTCTGTCTCAGGGTGACTCTAACAGCATGATGCAAGCTTGGGAAGGGGAGCTGCTGGGATCCATCTTTGTAGCATGGAATAAATCAGAGAAACCCATGTCTGTCTGGCAGTAGTTTTTGGACATTTTGATCCAGTGATGCCTGACTACCACTAAGCTTCTCCATCACAGGACACTATGTCCCCTTCCTTGATTAACCCAATTCCAGTTGGGTTTCTGTCATCTGCAGTCAAGGAGTCCTGACCAGTATAAACCTGTCTAAGTGAGAATGAGGACCTCAGGAAGACAGTGAGTTATTTCTAAATGTACATGCTTGCTGGAGATTTGAATGAGTGGTTTCTGTGTCAACCACAAGTCTGCATTTGTGTAGCTGATAATTTATGGATAGAACACAGTGGCTTTCAGAGGGGTCCGGTTTATTCATGTGGAGGGTTAACCTATGATTGTCCAGGCTTCCTGGTCAAAACAGGGTGGGCAAAGGCCCTGGGAATGGTGTGTTTGTATGAGCTTGAGGTAAAATTGGTTTTACAGATTCCTGACTCTGAGGTCTTAGGAGGCAAGAAGGTGTCTGTTTTACAGGACTCATGTCATAATCAGAAGTGACAAAGGAGCTATGATGATGTGGCAACATGGTTTGGCAGCCAAATGCTGCCCCTGGCAACTCTTATCGCCCTGCAAGACCTTCTCCAAGGTGGACAGCAATCCTTGTCTGTCCTTAGCTGCTCTGATTCCTCATTAACATGCAGGCTTTCATAAGCTGTGACTCCAAGTCAGTCACGAGGGCACAGCATCCATAACCTTTGTCTCTAGTGCCCTGATGTGGCCAAACGGCAGCTCATAGGCATTTCTGAACTGTTCTAATGTGTCTCTATCCATGGGGCTTCTCCACACACTACCTTGTGCGCTGACAAGGGAGCTAAAATAAATCATTGTTTTACCAGCCTTCTGAGGCACGGCTGACACAGTGTGCTGTGGCAAAAGAACTGAGTTGGGTGGAGGTGGGGGGCAGTGCAGGGAGAAAAAAAGGATTGCATGCTAACTCTCTCCCTCTCAAAGATGACTTGGCATGAAACCTGTGTTTCGATTTTATTTTGACAGTTCCGGGCCAGGAGTCATAGGACTGTAGGTTTAGAAAGCATAAGAAACACATTTTTTGTTATCCCATCAAAATATTCCAGAGGAGCCAAGTTGTTGGGGCAAGTTTTGTGTCATTATTGGCATCAAAGGATAGAAAAGAAATAAATGGTCTGGCTCACGTGCTGGAGCTGTCATCACAGGAGGGAAAAGGAACCTTTCCTGAGCCCCAGCCATAGCAACAACAAATATTTATTGAGCATATGTTGGGCACTGTGCTCAATCCTTGATGGGCATGAATCAGTGACCCTTCTGCTCATCCTCTGAGGCAGGTTACTCTATTATCCCATTTGAAGGATGAAGCAATGGAGGCTCAGAAGGACCAGATGATGTGTCCAGGGTTCATCAAAATAAGTGGTGGAAGTGGGATTTGAACTGGCTTGTCTGGCCCAGAGCTCATGCTCTTACAATGCTGGGACGCTCGACGGCAGAGAGTAGGGGTCCCTCCTCAGACCCAGGACCTGTGCTGTGAGTTACATGCATTATCTCATTTAATCTTTGCAACAACCCTGAGGCATAGACATTATTAGCTCTGCCCTACAGAAGAAAAAACTAAGGTCTAAGCAGGCTGGGTGATGCCCAAGATCACACCATTTATAAACAGCAGGGTCAAGGCACTCTGCTGAGTTTCCTGCTTCCAAGTCCAGTGATTTTTCCACTGATTTTTACCAACATGGAAGTCAGAAAGGATCACTTGTTCAGGTTAGAGCTGAATTCAATATAGAAACAAGCAGAGAGTATGTATTTGTTCTGTTTCTTTCTGTTTTTGATCATTTTTCTTAGACATGGACATATATAACAGGTTTTCTTTTTGGACCAGTTTGCTCAGAGCAGGGTACTCTCTTAGCTGAACTGCAAGCAACAGTAACAGACTTGGGCTAGATTGAATTAAAAAGGATTCATTGGAAGGGTATGTGCTTTATTATTATTCACTGAAAAACTATTGAGCACCTAATATATGGCAGGCATTATTCTAGGTGTTGGGGTACTTCAGAGAAGAAAAAAAAAACAGACAAAGATCTCTGAGCTCATAGAACTTAGTCTCTTGCTGGGGAAGAGAAAGGGCTGTTGGGAAGACAGATAGTAAACAATGAGGAAAAATAAGTTACAGGATATATGAGAAGTGATGTTAAATAAAACAAACAAAAGTAGAGCAAAGCAAGTGTCAGGGGTTGCACTTTTAGCAGGGTGACCAGGGCAGACCACACTGAGAAGGGGTGCTTGAAGTTGGTGAGGCATCAGCCATGCCAGTCAGAGCTCTTGAAGGCAGACACATACCTGGTGTGTTCCAGGAGCAGCAAACAGAGCCATGTGCTGGAGCAGAGAGAGGGGAGGGTGGCAATAGAGGAGGCTGGAGAGATAAAGGAGTCCTCAAACTATTTGGGCCCTTACCAGCCATGGCAAGGACTTTGGGTTTCACTCTGAGTTAAATGGTGAACCTGGAAGGTGTGCACAGAGGAGTGATGTGCTCTGAATTTCACTTTGGAAGATACACTTTGGGAGAGTAGGCTGTAGAAGCAAGAAGGCCGATTATGAGGCAGTTGCAATAAGTCCTGCAAGAGATAATGGTGGCCAGGAGGTGGTGAGGGGCTAGATTCTGAATAGGCTTTGAATATACTTCAGGATGACCTCATATGTTGCATGTGGAGGGTGAGAGAAAGACAGGAGACACAAATGGCTCCAAGGTCATTGACTTGAGTGACTGGAAGAATCAAATTGCTAACCAATGAGATAGGGAAGGCTGTGGCCAGAATACCTTTAGGGGGAAGATCAGGAGCTAGATTGGAGTTTTGGGTGTCTGCTAATTATCTAAATGCCTATGTTGGATATATGAGTGGAGTTTGAGAGAGGTCTGGGTGGGAGATGTAAATAGTTCACAAAAATCTAAGTAATTATGAAAAAACTTTGGAAAAGACAGGATCTATGGCAATTTCTCAGGAGCAAGAACACCAGGGATTTTCCCCTAAGGAAAATCAGAGTGTTCTGAACATGTAAAGTAGACCTGAGACAGAGCACAAGGAGCACTCAGAGATGTCCACTGCAGGGCCACATTCTGGGCATCATGACATTTCTTGCCAAGTCTTCCTGTTATTGTCAAATGAGGCTAAGTGATGTTCGTGACAGCCTGCTTTCCCATCTGCTCAGAAAAATCTCCATGTCTGGGTGAAGAGTGATGGCATGTTTAGGCTATCTTATTAAACACTGTTTATCTCCTAAAAACAGTCAGCAGTGTGTTTAATCAAAGTCAGGGCAGATGTGATTTGCAACTTCCAAAAGTCACTTTTCATTCTGTATTCTCTTCCTTAGGGAGGACCATCCCCTCACCCTCACCCTGAATCCTGGAGGAAAGTGATGGGCTAATAACGGGCATCTCAGTCATGGGGAACAGACCGGAAGAGGTCATCCCTCATTTGTCCCTGACAACCTTACACTTTGTTCTCAGAGTCTTGATACTTTGGAAATGGAAAAAAAGGGGAATCTAAAATAAAAGTCAACAATGTCTGAGTTATTCTTATTCTTGCTAAATCAAGGAAGAATCAGCTCACTGCTTTTCCCTTCTTGGGACTTCCCACCAGAGATCATTTCCCTTTTTACTCTTGAAGAAATGTAGCCAATGAATCTATGCGCCTGTATCTTCCATTTCTGCCCACAAATATCTGAGGAAATAAACTCTATCCTGAAAGTAGAAGCTGAATTGTGTCTCCCCAGCCCCATCCCTATGTTGAGATTCTAAACCCCAGTACCTCCAAAAGTGACTGTATTTGAACATAGAGACTTTGAAAAGGTATTTAAGTTAAAATGACGTTATTAGGGTGGTTTCTATTCCAATATGACTGATATCCTTATAAGAAGAGAAAATTTGGATGCAGACATGTGCAGAGGGAAGACCATGTGATGACACAGGGGAATGGTGGCCACTTGCAAGCTAAGAGAGAGGCTTCAGAAGAAACCAGCCTACTGACACCTTGGTCTCAGACTTTGAGCATCCACAATTGTGAGGAAGTACATTTCTGTTGTCACCTAGTCTGTGCCCCCCTTTTTTTTGTGGCCCTTTGTTATGGCAGCCTTAGCAAAGTAATATACCTCATTTAAGGGTTAAAGCCTGTTTTGACCAAACCCTAAAGTTTAACTGTTCAAGTTTGCCTTTTCTTATGAGAGATGGTAAGGAAGGCCAAAGATTTCCAATGCAGTCCTGAAATGAGATACACCGAGTAGTGTTGAAAGGAGTTTTAAGAAGGGCAACGAATTATTAGAAAACATTTGTGACTTAATGTTTAGAAGATGTTTTCAAGATAATTTTGTCTTAATAGCCTAACCGAGGAAAATATTTATAGATATTCCCTGAGTGGGCAAACTCGTGGGACATCTTTGGCAGTGTTTGGACGTCTTTGCACACTCCATGGTAATGTTTCATTTTCTTCCAACAGTCACCTCGTCTACTTTTCTTTAGGAAATGTTTGCTGAGGGAGAAAAAAAATCTTCCTCCTGGAACTAAATGATTTAGTGTTTGGGATGCTGGCCAATTAAATGTGAGTCCAGGATATATTTAACCTTGAAAATGCTTTCATTTCAAACAGAAATGCAGCCCCAGGGTGAGAGGGTGACTTATTGCCTCCAGAAATGCTGTGCTGGTCTATACTCCGTTCAAGAAATATTTATTGAGTTCTTAGCATGTACCAGGCACTGTTTCAGGTGAGCAGTATTCAGTGCCATGGACACGGAGTCTATGGAGAAAAGACAGGTAACTAAGTGGACAATTATAACCATGTGTGATAGATGCTACAATAGAAGGAGTCATGAGGTCTTGAATATTAGAGGAGAATTTTTGGAGCAAGTGACATCTCAGCTGATCTTAAAGACTGTGCCTGGGTGGCTCATAGGTTAAGCATCTGACTCTTGACTTTGGCTCAGGTCATGATCCCAGGGTTTTGGCTCAGGTCATGATCCTAGCCAGATCCCTGCATGTGGCTCCATGCTGAGCATGGAGCTCTGCTTAAGATTCTCTCTCTCTCTCTCTCTCTCTCTCTCCTCTGTTCCTCTCCCTTACTCGTGCTCTCTCTCTTTCTAAAAAACAAAAGACTGGTAGGAGTTAGCAGGCTAAGAGGCAATGGGAGATCATGGCAGACAGAGACATGCAAACAAGTAGGCTTTTTCAGAGAACTCAGAGTAGAGCAGTGTGACCAAGAGTTTGGACATTTAGTGGTGAGAATCTGTTTGTGTTCAAGGTCAAGTCTGAATTCTTACTAAGCAACCTTAGGTATCTAAGAGAATGGCTGAACCATTTATTTTTCCTTTCTTTCAATTTTTTAAAGTCTTCCTTCCCTCCACTCATTTTCTGTCTAGACCCCGAGGTTCCATTTTGCTTTCACTGCACTGCTTTGGGTACAAATGGTTGCAAGTCACCAAACAGTAGCAGTGATTGAGACCATCTCAGAAAGAAATAACTTTTTGAGATGAATTTGCACTTTATTTAATTGTCTCCTGTTCATTCTTCACCTTGTAAGATTCTTAAATAAGGATTTTCCTTGCCACGGAACAACCTGTGGTTAAAAATTCTCATTGTTTTCCTTCTTCTTTTCTATGCCTCAGGCAGCTTCCTAAGAACGTGTGTACACAAAGGAAAATGGACATTTTTCTGTCTCACTCAGAGGCTCTGGGTTTCATTCCTAACATTCAAAAAGAACCATGCACAGCAGGGTTCCCTAGAGCCGGCCCATGAATCTCCAAATGCATCCAAGGGTAGAGGTGCCTCCTGTTAATATTAATAGGCTTCAGCTGGCTCTCTAGAGGAATTTTCAAAGGACTCATTTTCCTGCCTCCTTTCTCCTCCCTAGCCCTCATTGATTTTTTTAAAGTTTGGATTGCTTAAATCAAATATAGAAAAAGCAAATTTGTCTTTTGGAGGACAGTTTGTGTTTCTCAACTCTTTCAAGTCTTCCTGGACTGGTGCTGCCCACTAAAGTAAATTTCAGTATTTCTTTTTTCTGCTCCTTCTCTATGGAAAGAGTCTGTGTGTGAAAGAGCATGTAGAGCCAAAAGGTCATTCTGTGCTTTCTGAGAGAAGATGCAGCATTTTCCCACAATTCCCTTTTGCAATGAGGAAGAATAGAGACACTTCCACTTTTGATGCTTACATATGATATAGAAGGTCTTTCAGAAATATGAGAGTATTCATCATTGAGGCTTCAATGTTTGTGAGAATGCTCCATGAATTCCTTACATTCTGATTCTTCTAAATTAAGTCAGAGAATAGTTTGTGTAATGTGGTAAAATAAATCACAGAGGTACAAAGAATTTGTGGAGAAAATTCAGAGTGTATTCAGAAAAGTTGAAGATTACTGTAGGGCAAGTTTCTTAAAGGACATCCAAATTGTGTAAGATTGTCTATACTGCCTGGAAGACAAGCCCAGAAAGTCAACAAATGTTAATTTCACAAATATTTATTGAGCACTTGCTTTGAACAATAGTTTGCAGATAGTTTGATTGCCTTTTCCCTGGAAGAAAATGCAAGATAATAAGCCAAATAACTATTAATTCTCAAAAGTGTTTGGTAATATGGTCAAATACAAACACCACAAAAATTGTTATCCTTATATCATTAATAACCAATTCAAAAACATAAAGGGGAAAGGGTCTCATTCACAAAAGCAAGAACAAACTGAATATTAAGGCCTACATAAGAGAAACACTAAAATTTACTGAGGACATGAAAGAAGACCTAGATAAATGGAGATACATACCATACTGTTTAAATTTTTTTTAAATATTTTTTTTTATTTTTGAGATAGAGAGAGACAAAGAATGAGCAGGGGACAGGCAGAGAGAGAGGGAGACACAGAATCTGAAGCAGTCTCCAGGCTCCCAGCCATCAGCATACAGCCCAACACGGGGCTTGAACTCATGGACTGTGAGATCATGACTTGAGCTGAAGTCAGATGCTTAACCGACTGAGCCACCCAGGAGCCCCAATACATACCATACTGTTAGGAAATCTAATATGAATTCTTCCCAATTAAACTAAAAACTCTCAATTATAAAATCTCAATTAAAATTACAATAAGAAACTTAAAAAGTTTTACCTATTGCATAATGCCAATACCCAAAAGTAGCCAAAAACAATGAGAAATGCTTTGCCAAATTGTTTACAAGCCATTTCTAATGAATGACAATGAAAGGACTACAAATAAAAAACAATGGGAGATGGCCAGTATGGTACTCAGAGGATAATGTGTAGCTTTAAGAGCATACACTAGAAACTGAGAAATATTGAAAATTAATGAACTCATATTTAACATAGGAAGTTAGAAAAAACAATAAATAAACCAATAAAGTTAAAAGGCTAAATAAAATCAATAAAAATTAATTTCTATTAATGAGATAGAAAATAGCTAAACTTGATTAATAAGATCAAATTGAGTAGAGATTTAAAAAAATACCTGAGAATACAAATAATCATGCAAGAAATTGGGAAGGCAATGAGAGATATATCCCTAAAAGTATACTAGTATAATGTAATAAGTGAGTTCTACTAAGTCATTAAAGAATGGGTAATTTCTGTCATTATTTTTATTCATATACAGTGGCCATTAACCATATACACACACTTTCAGGATTATAGAAAATGGTATCAAAGGTTCTAACCTATTGTCTGAATTTATCATAGTATTATTAAAATATTTCATGTGATATACAATCTTACAAAGAATGAATGACATGTCTATATGGGCCATGAACATGCATGTAAAAAGTCTGAGCTGGAGATGTTGGCTGGGAGAAATCAATGCAGGAATGATAACAAAACCCACCCCTCCATGAAATTAAGCATTGAGTTAAAGGTATACTACATCATGACCAAGTATGGTTGATGGATGCCCCAAGACATCTACTTCAGTAACTGATTAAAGAATAAACACTATGTGATCATTTCAATCAATTCAGGGGGAAAAAAACAATTTATAAAACCAACACCTATGTGTTTTATATTAAAAAAATCATAGTAAGCTAAGAATAGAAGGAAAACCCTCAATTTGATAGTTTTGCCACCTCTAACAATCAGAAACAAGGTAAAAGTGTCCACCAATGCTATGAATATTGGCAGTGGAAAGACGTGTGGAAAGTGAGGAGCAAATGTGGGTGATAAAGACCCATGTTTAATAGAACCTCATCCTCTATTGGATGTGGCTTGGGTGAGAGGTAAGTAACTGTGAGATGAGATTACGCTTTCTGGCCGGGGCCCCTGGCTGGGATGGTTATTGATGAGATTAGGAGCACAGTAATAGCAGGCCTAAGGGGGCTGAGAAAGAAAGCTTAGGACATGGTATCTATGAAAGCCCCATTTTAAAAAACTTATTTATTAGTTTATTTAATTTATTGTCAAATTGACTTACTTACAACACCCAGTGCTCATCCCAACAAGTGCCTTCCTCAATGCCCATCACCCACTTTCCCCTCTCCCCCAGCCCACCATCCACCCTCAGTTTGTTCTTTGTATTTAAGAATTCCTGTGGTTTGCCTCCCTTTCTCTCTGTTTGTAACTATTTTCCCTCTTCCCCTTCTCCCATGGTCTTCTGTTAAGTTTCTCAAGATCTACATATGAGTGAAAACATATTATATCTGTCCTCTGACTGACTTATTTCACTCAGCATAATACCTTCAAGTTCTATCCATGTTGCTGCAAATGGCATGATTTCATTCTTTCTCATTGCCAAGTAGTATTCCATTGAATATATAAACCACATCTTGTTTATCCATTCATCAGTTGATGGACATTCAGGCTCTTTCCATAATTTGATTATTGTTGAAAGTGCTGCTATAAACATTGGGGTACATGTGCCCCTATTCATCAGCACTCCTGTGTCCCTGGGGTAAATTCCTAGTAGTGCTATTGCTGGGTCGAAGGGTAGTTCTATTTTTAATTTTGTGAGGAACCTCCACACTGTTTTCCAGAATGGCTGCACCAGTTTGCATTCCTACCAACAGTGCAAGAGGGTTCCCGTTTCTCCACATCCTTGCCAGCATCTGTAGTTTCCTGATTTGTCTATTTGTAGCCACTCTAACTGGCATGAGGTGGTATCTCAGTGTGGCTTTGATTTGTATTTCCCTGATGATGAGTGATGTTGAGCAAATTTCATTTGTCTGTTGAGAGCCCCATTTGAAGTGGCAGTTGGAGAAGTCTGAGTTGGAGATATATTTTAAAAGTCAGCACAAAAATGATAAAGGAAGCCACAGAACTAGCTAAGATTGCCCAGAGAAGTAGATGACAAGACTGCAGTCCATGCTCTAGCCAAAGCAAACAACGGGTATGTTTCAAGCCTGCTGAATTCCCTCATCTCAGTGCATTTGCTGCCTTCATCCCCCATTCAACTTTCCCTTGACCAGAGTTTACATGTTCATCTTAGTTATCAACACTTCCTTCCATGATCAACCACAATAAGGTTGGGTTCCACCTCTGTGCTCCCATTGGGTCAGTGATTTCACACAGAGGGCCAGGTTTCTACTATAATGTTGTGTAACAAACTGACAAACCTCAACAAGTCACAGAAATATTTAATTTCCTTACTCATGGGTAGAGGTGTTATCTAGGGCAGTTTTGCTACAGACTGAAGTTGGCAAGATGTGTTCTTCATATCTCTCATTCGAAGACACCCTCTTTATCACTGCAGGTGGCAGAAGTACAAGAAGCCAAGCAGTGTGAGCACATTTAAAGACTCTACCTTCTCACGTCTGCTCATATTCCATTGACCAAACCAAACCACATGGTCAAGCCCAAAGTCAGAGGGCAGGGAATACCTACAGCACATATTCATAAGGCAGAGCACATGGGCATATGTACAATTCCATTATAGGAAGAGAGTGAAAAGTTGGGGACAACAACCCAATCTGCTGCCTCAATGTCAAGTGTTATGACATCGGCCTGTTTACTGGTCTTCCCACTGAATTCTTAGTGGCTTCAGGGCCGGACTCTGGGTATCCTGCTTATTAGTGAGTCCCCAGTTCTGATCTCGGTGCCTGTTCTGGTGTGTAGTGATGACTAATGCACAGTTACTCCATGCAGAAATGGATGAAGGTGCCCCAGAGCCAAGGTGGAAGAGTGTTTCAGGAAAGCAGAGAGTGATCAATGCCTGGGAGACATTAAGACTGGAAATTGCTCTTTAGATTGAATAATTAGAAGTTCATCATGGACTCTGGAAAGTAGTTTCAGGGAAGTTCCAGGGTGAAAGAGGCAGAAGTCAGACTGCAAGGGCATGAGCAGTGAGCGGATAGTGAGGAAGTGTAGGTGGTGAATGAATGGCTTCTCAACTCTTGGTAGGGAAAGATTAGGTGATAATAGATTATAGGCAGTTAATTGGTAAAGGAGTTTTTTTTTTTTAATGAAGGGAGAGATTCAAACATGTTTATAGGCTAAAGGAAAAGGGCCACCAGAGGGAGAAATTAAATATACTTGCGAGAGAAAGGGTGGTTGAGAGAGAGAGGAACTTTACAAAGTGGGACAGGGATGAGATGCAGAGCATAGGCAAGGGTGTGTGTGTGTCTTAATGAACATTTGCCATGTTTTGGGTGTTCAGCTTCTAGCCATCCTCCTGTGCTGGAGAAATTCTCCCACTGAGTATGGTCTTGGAGGAGGCAGTGCCCTGCCTCTGGCTGTGGAAGCTGAGGAAAATGTTTTTCTTCTTCCCTCCCTCTGGCAGATGGTGCACTGGCTTGCTTGTGACTTGTGCTCAGCCAGTTAGAACCCACCACCAGGCTATGAATCTTGAGGGAGGGACACACTGATGTGTGGTCCATTAGGACTCTTTCATGGTAGTGATGGCTTCATTCTGCCAGAAATTCTTGTGCTTCCTCTTTTTGGTATTCAGGGGCTGCCTTAATTAGAAACTATCTCTTGTTTCTATAAGTCCCTATTCTCCTTCCAGTATATTTGTTGTCTCTCAGTTTGTGTTTTGTTGGTGGTGGTTGTTTCTGTCACCTGCACCCTAATTATTCCTAACAGAAGAATGAGTGAGGTGTTTTTGGAACTGGAAAGAGAACATTCTGTGGACCATGGTATCTAGGTGATGAAGGAATGGATCAAGAGGCCAGGACAGGCTGGTGCCAAGTTCTAACTCATGCTCATTCTGGTTGACCCCTGCCATGTGAAGATTAACAGATGTTCACAGGAAAAATTTGACAGTGTTTTCCAAATTTCAGTCTTTGATATAGCACTCCCAAATATTTGCCATGTCCACATGGCACCTTATGTATAAATGCATTGTTATGTGCTACCACATAATATTTTCTTCAAATTGATTAGATTTTATTTAAATACATTGATTTAGAAATCATGATTCCAAGCAAAAAAAGCAGAATAACTTTGCTTTAATTAAACACAGACTTAATGTAAAAAACAAAACAAAAACAGATACAATAAAAACAAAATAATGCTATTAAGTTCTAGATGGATATTAACGCAAGATGAAGGTTCTCATCCAGAGCTCCCTCTCTGTTAAAAAGGAAGATTAGCAAGTGTTGTTAAAAGCACATTAGTATCACCAAGACTTTCTTCTTGACTTAATCAGATGCACTGACATAGAAGCAAAAAGGAATCAACTTTCTCACTCTGTGATTTAATGTTATTTGAGGTTGAGTCAGTTTACCCTTAAGTCATCTAACATATCATCAATAGTGTGCATTTCTTGCGGGGGGAAAGCAGGTTGAGCAATACACATAAGTGCATGGAAAACGCCAAAGGGAGGCACCAGAATATTTGTAGTATTAGAATGGTCAAGGAAGGTTTCAGGGAGAATGTAGAATGTGAGTTCTGAAAGACAGAGTGGAGAGCAGAGGTCATTTCTGGCAGGAAAACATGAAAGTATGGGGATGCAAATAAACAGCATGGTTATGGGACAGTGCTAGACCAGCCTGGCTAGAAGGCAGAATATATGTTAGACGTAAGCTCACAAAAGGTTGGTATCTGTTCTTTTCTCTCACAATGTCCCCTACTCCACCCTTTGTGGGCAGGATCTTTGACTTTGCTATCTCATCCTGTGACTCATGTCTTAACCTGTCCCTGTCCTTGGGATGGGAGGTGTGCAGTGGCCAGTTGTGAATTCTCACATGGTAGCCACTGTTTCACAGTGACTTGGTCTAGGACTCTCAGTGGGTCTGGGTGGCCTGCCTGACACTCTGCTAGCTTCCATGCCAGTGCTGAGCTCACTCCATGGATAGGGTGAGCACAGCAAGTCCCCAGCTGCTGGGAATCAGACTGCATGCTTTTTGCCAACTCCATGTCCAATGCATACTGTTACTTAATAATTACTGAATAATGAAAATGACTCACTTTTAAATGGCATTTCATATCACTATTATAAATGCAGAACCAGCATCAGTTGCTATAAACATGAGATAGCACTTTAAAATAAATGCATAATTTTTAAACAATGTTTTCCAAGTATCATATAAAATCCCAGATAATATGTTAATTCCCACTTCTCCTGAAGAATGAAGCAGACCTATTCTTGCTGTAAAGGGGAGAATCTTACAGCTGGAAAGGGCATTAGTAAGAATATAGGCAGTTGTTTGTAAGCTATTGTTTTCCCCCACAAATGATAGATACCATTTTGTCATTCTTCTTCTTCTTCTTCTTCTTCTTCTTCTTCTTCTTCTTCTTCTTTAAAGCTGGGGATGATACATAAAGCCGCAGAAAGCATGGTTGCTCTGGCTGAACTCTTTCATGGATTCTCCCTGTTTCTCTGGGAAAGCCAAATCTCCCAAGAAACTGGAACCTTCTCCCCCAATTCCTTCCTCCCTCTGTCCCATGCGCACCCTCATGTTTGGCCCTTCCACAGACAAGCAGCAAAAGTGTCCTCAGGAGCCAAGCAGATGCAGAAGCATGTTGGAGACCAAGCAGTGGGATGGGCTGTGGAGAACCTACATTCTGTGTGACACTGGTACACCCCAGCATTGGCTAGGCACCTCAGAACTTCATCAAACACTGACCTCCATGCCTGCAAGCCCTGCAAAAAATACCCCATGAGCTTCCAGCTTCCTTTCAGAAGCATATCAGCCTGGGTCTCTGTTCTCTCATGCCAGGCACTGGGGAGTTTTAAAGAGCAGGCAGTTGCCTTTCTCTGCCTGTGCATTCATGCTTTGCTCCATCTTATCCTCCCCGTGGTTTCCCTGACACTCTTTTTCCTGAATATCATTTCTTTCCCTTTCTCTGGCAACACAAAAGCTCAACACGAGTTTATTCTGTGAGCTTGACCTTTTGCTTCCCCCGCTTGGCTTGCTCAAACGCCACTTGCAAAAATGTAAATCTTAGCGACGCTGAGTGCAGTTTTTGCTGCCCCTTTCCAAGTTCCTTGCTTCACTCTATAGCATTGTTTGGTTCTGTGCTGAGGGGTCAGAGCAGCATCAGGCCTGGGAGAATCTACTAGATGAGCTAATGCTCATCCCCTGGGCATGGACTTAGAGACAGCCCTAGCCTGGTCCAGTGGAAAGTAAGACTCTAATTCTGGTCCTGCCACTTACTGTGAGACCACTCCTGACCTTGGCTTTATTTCCATTATAAAGATAAGAGAAGATCTTTCTTGTAAAGCTCACTGGGTTGTGGGGTGGACCGAAGGGGAAGACTTGTGGTCCTGAAATGCTGTAATAGCGAGGACATTCTCTTTGTTAGCTGTGTGTAAGACCTTCCCAGGGGGTTGAGCAGTTTCCTTAGAAAAAACTCTTTTGCAAATTGGCTGAATTCTACCTTCTCCCCAGACCTCCAATGCCAGCAAATGATTTTCTGGAGGTAGTAGGTAGAGGAATGTTTATGCAAATTGCATCCTGATTAGATGAAGAAAAGAATAATAATTGTTGACTGCTTTTTGAGGGTTCATTTTTATCTGAGGGTTTGTTTGCACATTAGATGCACACAATGTGATTTACATCATTGGCCTCACCCTGTCTTATTTGCCTTAATGTAATTGTCTGTTCAGATCCACTGATGGTGAAAATTGCATTTGTCCTTATCAGTGGAGATATTCTAAAAATGAGAAGTTCAAAGAAGGCAGAGGCTTTAACACAGGAAAAGTGTGTTTATTTTCTTAGCTCCTTTGAAATAATTTTATTCCCTGAAATGGAATAGTCTCTTTGCAGAGCACCAAATGGATGGTTCTCAGTAACCCCTGATCAGGACAGTTGCTAAAAAAAAAAAAAAAAGTGGCCTGATTCAGAGCATCCCTGTCACTTCAACAGTGTTCGTGGGTAACCTTGAAAGATTTGAGGATTTTCTGAGAAGTCCATAATGTGTGCCTTGCCTTGAGTGCAAAGTTTACTCCAAACGTTTCCTTTACTGGAATGCTTGTAGTAGGTCACATCCCTAAGTTGGGGGGACACACAGAAAGACTGGCAGTTAGATGTGGAGAAGGGAAGTCTTCACAATGTAGAATAGGTTCTCTTTGTTCAATATTGAAAGTCCATATGTATAGAGCTCTTTTGTTTTCTGGCTTAGTACTAAACATTTGGTTACATGCTCTCTTCCAACCTTACTTGTCTTCATTTGGCCATGGAACTGTAGCTTCACATGGAGTTTTTAGCTATTGGTTAAGTGTAGGTTTGTCAGACTACATAAAATAAAATAATAGCTAACAGTCATTGTGTGCCACATGCTAGACGCTACTCTAAGGGCTCAACGTGAATCATTTCATTTAATCCTCACAAGAGCATTCAGAGACAGGTTCCATTGCCTTTCTCCTTGTGGTTTGCAGCAGAAAAGTGCATTTACCCCAGGTGACACAGCCAGTAATTGGGAAGCTGGGATTTGAATCCAGATGTATGGCCTCTGTAGCAGTGGTCAGGAGTTCCTGGGCACATGGTGTGCATCAGGCTCACCCAGAAAATCCAGATAAAATGAAATTATTATGAAGTGTCACTTGAGAGGGTCCCAGGGATGTGTGCTTTAAGATGGTCATGTTTAGCTTGGATAAGAACCACATCCTAAGATAGGTTGGTATTGCAGCTTGCCTGGCTCCCAGAATAATTCAGGGACATTTTTTTTATAAATACAGGTTCTCATGCCCCATTTTGGAACTCCTGAATCAGAATCCCTGCAAAAGCACCAGAGAAACTTATTTTAAGAAATCTCTTGTCCTGAGTGCTTACCTAAGGACTGTGTATCAAAAGGTGCTCAGTAGGAATGTACTAAATGAGTGAGATGATTCACATAGAAGGTCATTTTTGCCATTTGTGGGGGAGAGTGCTTTGGACTAAGTCCTGGTCCTATTCTTCTCTGCTCTCACCAGCTGGGCAACCTCTGACAAGTCAGGTCCTCTCTCTAGACCTCAATGTTCCCAGGTGTAAAATGGGGAGTGGCCAAGATGACACTTCCAGACTCTCATCTTTGAATACCTTTAAAATTTCCTAAACCCACTTTTATAAGAAAAATCTAAACCCAAGCCTTCATGCTTGGGTTTAGATTCCCCAAAACTAATTTTTAGGGTAAAATACCTTAATTTGCTGTCAAACAGTGAATCTTTATGGAGGGGAGTCTGTTGTCTTGTGAATGTTAAACACTGATACAACAGCTGTCTAACCCAGGTGTAACTTCTGGGTAAACCCTGGAGACGTTACCCAACCACTTCCTCCTGTGTGATCAGAAGGTATACCTGGGAGAGGCTGAGGAGATAGACCAGGCAAGTGATGAACATACTTCCATTGTCCTCAGTTTCCCAACTCCTTCCACATCCATGACCTCACCTGAACTGGACACAGATATGTAGGGTGAACAGGTCAGGGGGTGTTACTCTCTCCTGATCAAGGAGGTCCCATAAGTAGTTAATGGGGATGCTTTCTCAACTTCTCCAATGTAGGTGTGTGTTCCTCTGAATAAGATGTAAGTGTCATGAGAGAAGGGAGCTCACCATCTTGTTCAGCCTTGCACCCGGAACAGTAGGTGGCACTAATGGGTTGGAACACAGTGGGCACTAATAATTATCTGTTGAATGAGTGAATAAGTCTGGCCTTCATTCCCTGACCATGGCCTCTCTGAAAATTTAAAGAGGTGCATGGTGGTATGTAGGTGCCTGGAAAATAATTTTTATTACCACTGTCATGTTTATTATTCACATGATGATTGTTGAACCCTTCTTTTTGGAATGGCGTTGGGGAGTCTGGGTGGCTCAGTCAGTCAAGTGTCTGACTCTTGATCTCAGCTTAGATCAGATCTCAGGGTCATGAGTTTGAGCCCCGCATTGGGCTCCACACTGGGAGTGGCACCTACTTAAATAAAAGAACAGTGTTGAAAGCTATGAAAGCAGATGTCCTGGCATGTGAGCTAGAAGAAACCAATTGATGGTGTCACTGCCCTTGAGAATTCCCATCTGTGTGTGGGGGGTGAAAAATGAATAGGAAAACTTCATTCTTTCAGAAGCTCCTGATCTAAGGCTGCCACCCCTCTGATGAGGGGCTCACCTACAGGAGGTGGTAGTGTCACAAAACAATTGGTTGGCTTGGGGAAAAAGACAAAACTTTGTATCAATAGATCGGACAACTCTGAGATGTGCTCTATGCAGGAACCTCCCTCAAGATGGGCTTTTTCCTGGGATGTGATAAAGACCTTGTAAGGTGACAGGTACCTATTGTATCAGAAGCTATAAACTGGGACCAGCAGATGAGCTTTGTTTAGCCTGCATAGTGTTTTTTAAATGTTTTAATTAATTAGTGATATATTTGAAAATGAAAAGATTTCAAATAAAACTTAGATTTGTAGTTTCTCTTAAACACTAGGTCCATATTCTTGCATGGCCAACAATTGGTTGGAGCTAAATAGCTCTTACAGTTTCTCGCTGACATGCGGTCTGTTGCCTTTTGCATAGCAGAGAACTAGTATTCTGTACCTATGGCAGGCATCATTGGCACCTGGCCTGCTTCCTCTGGGCCTGTTCTGTCTTCACACACCCCAGCCAGACAACTTGGGGCTGTTCTGACCTGTCATTCTTTTCCTTGGGGCTTTCTCTGGCCACCTGAACATTCTCCACATACCTATAGGGTGGGCCAGAAATGTCAGGGAGCTTCCCCTGGGAGCAGCTCTCAAAATATGATGGACAGGAATTGGTGGATAAATACCCTGAATCTGAGGCACAATCTAAGCGATGCCTGAGGCCCTCAGCAGGATTGAATCCCAGCTGACCCCAGTGGGACCTGATCATAAACACTCCACATTGGCTCCCTTCCCTTTGCTTTCCTCCTGGTTTTCTTGGAATCACCTCCCAAATAAGTGACTGTACTAAATAATCATCTCACAGGGCACCTGGGTGGCTCGGTGAATTAAGCATCTGACTCTTGATTCCAGCTCAGGTCATGATCTCATGGTTTGTGAGATTGAGCCCCATGTCGGGCTCCATGCTGACAGTGCAGAGCCTGCTTAGGATTCTCTCTTCCTCTATCTCTGTCCCTCTCTTTCTCTCTCAATCTCTCTCTCTCTCTCTCAAAATAAATAAATGAACTTTAGAAAAAATAATCATCTCAGGATTTGTTTCTGAAGAAGCTCAACCTGAGACAATATGCTTGAATTATCCCAAAAGTGAAATGACAGAAAGACTCTGTAGCAGGTATTTCTTATTCCAGTGTCCTCCAAGATCACAACATCTCTGGAGATGCTCAAGAAGTCAGGTGACAAGCCATTCCTTTCACTGCAGAAGTGGCCTTGAGCATCACTGAGCAGCATGAGGTTTGTCTTTAGGGTTGCTGTGCCTTGAGATGGAACACCCATGTCTAGGACTATCAGGAGGTCATCACAACTGGATGGTGTCCCTTGACTATTCTTCAATCATTTCAGGGCCAGTGACCTGCTAAACAAACCTATGACTTGCATAATTGACAGCTGCTGGAAAGGATCTGTCACTTCTCCCAGTATTACCTATTTTGGTACAAGAGCCCATTCTTCATTTTGAAAAGCTGTTTCTCATCTGACCTCATTCTGTGAGGTTTGGGAGTAGGATTTAAAGAGAGCTAAAGCTACCCCAAAAGGATTCTTAACCACTACTGTGGCATTGCTGATAACTCAGATTCTTGAGTGAGATCTGCCACAGTGCACATCTCAGCTGCACCTGTTACCAGCTGTAAGGTGGGGTTAATCTTTGTCACCTTTCTAGACCCCAATTTCTTCATCTCTTTCACAGGCTTGTGAGAATTTAAATGATATAATAATCAGAAAGCACCTAGCATAGTTCTGGGCTCATTGAAAGTGCTCAACAAATAACTATTAATATTTAAGTTATTAAGATCCTAGTAGGCTGAGTGACATGAATATAGACACAAAGTCTGAGCTATAGTCTCTGAGCCACATGCTTGATTCTACTAGAGAACTCAGACTTTTTATTTTTTCCCTTCTATCTCTCCTCCCTCATCGTGTGTGTGTGTGTGTGTGTGTGTGTGTGTGTGTGTGTGAAATCACAACCCATTGAACATGCTTCCTGAGGCTTAGCTAAGTAAACTCCCTGCCAGGAACTTATGTATGGCCAACCAGGAATTGAGACATCAAATAATATTTAATTTCACTTCTCCCTAAATATTATTGAATTCATTCCCACTAACTTTTCTTTTTGACTAGCGCTTTTTGCAGCAGTTCAAGTGGAAAAAGAAATTTCTTAGATGCAAGTAAAAGAAACTCATTTAAAAAAAAGTCTTGAGCTAAATGCAAGGGACTGGGAGATTTTGTGTTTTATGTTATGTACATTATTTAGCATAAAGATTATCTTACATGTCTGTTTTTATTTATTTATTTTAGGGACTGCTTTTTCCATTCCCCTTGGGATCAAATTTTTAGCTCCATGGAGCATGAATTTTTCACTTATCTAGTGATTATTAGGTATAAAAATCCCCTTTGGTAAAGATTCCACCTTTACTGGTCTCTTCAATGAACACTTTTCTGTAAATATCATATAAGCTTATTCAGGGAAAAGTAATGCTCTGGTCTCTGGATCCTTTGTAAACCCCCTCTGACAGCACCTGCTAAGTCCTTGTGGATCTGTGGAGCTGACTCAGATTCCAGTACTGGAGTCTGACATTGTGTTTGAATGTGTGACCTTGAACAAGTTATTTCTGTCTGGCTCATTTTCCTGATCTGTAAAATGGAGATAATATCAGGAGCTACTTCATATGGCTTTGGTGAACATTAAATGAATTAACGATGTACAGTATGATGTAGGGTGCTCAGAAAAGTGCCCAGACATAGTGAGTACTTTATATGTCAGCTTATCATCATCACTCAGTCCAAGTAGTTTCTTTACTTTCAACATACATGGTCTACTAAGAGGATGATCATGAATATAATTCCCTTTGTGTGGCAGGAGTGAACTCACCTATAAAAGGGTATAAATTTGTTGTGAAGATTGGATGAGCTAATGAATGTGAGGTGACTAACCCAGGGCCTCACTTACAGTAGGTATTCAAGAAATGTTAACTACAAGTCCTATTAGAGCCATTGCTTTCAACTTAGCACTGTAAAGAGATTAACTATGCAAGGCAAAAATGCAATGAATTCACTCCTTTAGTCCTTATGAGACTGAAGCGCTACCTATTGCACTAATGAGGCACCTATTCCTTTAGTCCTGAAACAGTTATTAGTGCTTTCTGTGGGCCTTCTAGCCTTGAGTGAAGGTTAAGTATTGAATACAACCATCAACTGACAAGGTCTTTACTCCATCTATTCTCATGTGAGGTAACTCACAACAAACAAATTTTTATATCATGTGGTAATAAGTGCTGTAGAAAAAAACATAAGGCAGTATAGGGGTATGCAGAATAAAGGAGTTCAGGAAGGAGAGAAAGGAGAAGGAATGTTAAAATAAATAGGATGACCTAGTAAAATCTCTCTATTGGGGTGACATTTGAGCAGGGGCCAGAGGGAAGTGAAGAAGTGAGGGAAGTCCGGCTGCTGTGGGAAGAACCTTCTAAACAGAAGGTATGGTCAATACCAAGAACCTGAGGCAGCCAGGATCTTCTTGGAGACTATAATATTCTTTCCTTTTTTCAATTTTCTCTCCAGTCTTGGAGTTAAAGGTTCTCAAAGGGACTTCAAGAAGAGATAAACTTTAAGGAATCCAAGGTTCAACTACTTAAGAACACTTGAAGTCTTTAACAAATTCCCCACATTACTTCCTACCACTTCCCTGTCAAGCTTCCTGTTTAGGTCTGAGTAGTCAATTGCAGTCTCTAAATTGCTGATACAGCACATCAGCTAATTAAATTACTGCACATTGCCAGTTGCAAGGCTAAAGCCAGTGGAGTGATTTGTTATTATCCTCTTGAAGAACAATCCGTGAGCAAAATATTACTAGATTTGATTTTTCTAAGAAGCTGGGAGTGAGGCTATTTAATTAAGATTGTGTCAAAGCATGGCTCTATTTTTCCCTTTGGCCTTTTTCTATTCATCTAAAATATGAAAGGTTTCCTCTTGGAAAAATGTAAAACAAAATATTTTTTTCCATTATTACTGAGAACAAATTTTATTTAATCTATCTATTGTCAATCCATATTGTAAACTTGCTTTCAGGGCTCTTCTTTGCAGGAAGAGTCTAATCAAATATAATCCATGCTAGCTAGGGTATAGCTGAACTTCGTTTTATGTCAAGAATCCCTACAAGGGATCATATCCTGGATGGGGACTTTGGGTATAGTTCTTCATTCATCTCTTCATCATTCATTCACTCCATATCAGCTGAGATCCTAATGTGTGCAATATACTGTGCTAGGGACTGAGTGTACAATTAAAGAAAAGACAAGGTTATAATGCCTCCTGCTGAAAGCCCTTAAGGGCTTTTCCTGTTTAAACAGGAAAACTATCGGTAGAAGAGAAATGACTTGGTGCCACCAAATTTCATTTGTTACTTCCTAGAAATGGCCTTTCCTTCCCACTTGTCCAAACCTAATCTGTCCTTTAAACTCTTGCTCAGATTAGGTCTCTTCTATAAGGCTTCCCCTGAATACTTCATTCTTTACTTGTAATTCTTTTTTGCTTTTTCCACCTAAGTTTTCTCTGAACAATTTATACCACCTAATTTTGCATTTAATTAAAATTGTATTGTAACTTATATATTGTCTTATTTCTGAATTCGAGTGCAGCTTTTTTAAGGGCTTAGACTATATCTCCTACATATTGTGTCAAAACACCCACCATCTTTTTGTCTTGCAGAAAGCAGGGACTCATTTGATGAACAACGAACAAACTTAATGGTAGTGTTCCTCAATTGATCTGATTTGACTAGAAGAGTCTGCTTATATCCATCATCCGTCTATCTATCCCCCTATCCGTCCTCCTTTATCTATCTACTAGCTAGCCAGCCAGCCATCTACTCACCATACATCCATCTGTCCGCCACCATTCATCTACCCAACTACCTTGTCCATTCATTCATTCACCAGGTAAATGTTTATTAAAAGTTAGTTCAATTATGTCAATAATCTATAGCTTTAAAAAAAGCCTTTTATCTTATGACTAATATTAATTGCTATATCAAAAATATCAAGAGAGAAAACACAGAAAATAAATATCAGAAATGAGAACAGGTGCACTGATTGGCCTTGATGACATTTGTTGTTTCTTCCCACTCAGATATTCTTTAGTTCTTAGAAAGCAGAAGAAGTCATCTTGTAAACATTTAGGTAATAGAAATAGTGCCACAGTTTGGACTGAGACTTACAAATCTTTATTTTATAATGGTTTAGTAGTCATTGGACATCTATAATTTAAGCCATTTAACTTGCTTTCAAATGTTTTGTTTTAGAAGCAATTTATGCTAATATAATTGTTATATTAAAAATGGTACTAATTTAAGCTTTCCAAGAATACAAATATATACAGCTCATAACTGTTCTGTTATCATTAGTCACACACAAGAGAACATGACACAAGGTAGGTATTTTGTCTCTTGGAAACAAAAACAGTTTGGAAGAACAAAAGATTGCACATTAAATCCTAGGGGAGGGGGGGAATGCCAGGCAATTGGAGTATATCCTATAAAACATTAGTGATAAAAGAAAGGTAAGAGAGAAGACAAAGACAGAGGAGGTGAGAAGAGGAGAAAAGGAGAAGAGGGAGTGAAGGAGAAGGTTTTCTGAATGGCTAAGGAAACAAAAGAGAAAGATAGACCCAGAAAAGAGAGTGTCCCATGATCTCCTGAAGGAGGCACTGAGTTAGTTGCTGGCTGGAAAGGAAAATCCCCATGGAGCCAGGGCTGCTCTTTCTGGCAGGCCTGTCTTCTCCCCATCACTATTCAATTCACACCTGGGTCACTTGGGCAGTGGGCTGTCTTTCAGTACCTTCCCCAGAAAACCACCTAATCTTTCCCCCTCTCTGATACCCTTTTCTCCCAGCCAAGTTTATAATCCTCTGCTGGCTCACCGAATACAAGACCCACAGCATCCAAACACAATTAATTGACTTAATGCCCTTCTTTACTGCCAAGCAGGTCTGCATAACAAAAGAGCCATTAAAAAAAAGCAATGTGGCTGCTAACTACATAGAAAAAACAGAGTCATTGGCATCTACTGGTAGAGGCTGTTGGCTTGAATTGTGTCAATAATCACTCCAGACCTTCCCTCTAATATAAAACGTGAAAATGGTCATGGAGAAGTTTATTCATAATTTGTTTGGAGGAAAAAGAAGACACTAGTGCTATAAAACCATTAACCAAAAAGAAAGAAAAAAGTTCTGTTTATTTTTGAAGAATATGATTACCAGCCTTCACAGTGTTTGAGGAAATATTTCAGGAGACACTGATAATTTGCTAGAAGAGTATGACATGAACTTGAGAGGCATTTGTACAGCTTTTCTAAAATAGAAAAGAAATAAAAAGAGACAATGGTTTGTTACCCCAAGAAGTAGAAATGCAGAAGGAGTCATAGTATCTTGAAAAAGAAGAGGATGTTCTGGCTTCTTGCCTTGTTATTGTGCAATTATTTAAAAATATTTCAAATGATTACTATGCTGAATTTCCTTTTCCTAAAGGAGCTTGAGAAGAACATGTATAAGTAATACTTCTCTCTCTTGCTTTCCAATTTATATTTATTTTGCTAAATATAACTGCATTTAGAGAAAACAAAGGATTATCTTTGAAGTTCCAGCCAGAATCTTGAAGCCTCTACACTGGCATGGAGGGGAAGGAAAAAGCCTCAGTGATGTCCATGCCTGAAACAATGCCAGTCTTTTCTCTTCACAATGGCATTTCATTTTTCCCCTCAGAAAACAGTTTGCTTGGGTAAAGCTATCTAACTATTCCTTTCTTGTTCTTGTGGGAATATCGGCTAGCCCCTCCAATATTCCCTTTCTTCTGAGCCAAATGGTTAGGAAATTATGAAAAGTAGATTTGAATAGCAACAAGTCTGGGACTGACACTAGAATCCCAGGCCTGATTTGCTGTGTGACCTTGGATAAGATAGTTAGCCTGTCTGTGCCACAGTTTCTTCATTGACAGAACAGGGATAATAATCTGCATATTTCATAGGGTTTGTTGAATGTTCACAAAAAACCCACAAGGGTTGTACTTAACACCCAACAAATGTTAACAATTGTTGACTCCCAAATAGCAGCCCCTACCCCAAAAGCAGTGCCTCTTCCAGGAAACAGATTTTGTCCTAACTCTCTGTAAATTTCCTGTTTCCAAAGTTGTTCATGTGTTTTCTCTATAATTTACATCACAATTTTTTGCAGTGAGTCAATTTATTCTTGATATCCTTATTTGATGTAATTCTTCTCAGTAGTGCCTGACAAAATCAAATTAAAAAAAAAAGCCTCAACATTTATAGGTGCCTTATGCTGGATTTACTTGCATTAGTTATTTAGATCCTTCTTTCTCGCTTGGCATTTGGCACCTTTTGCTTAACTATGTTTCATCCCAGAAGACTGACATCTTTGTATCCTTCTATGGTGCTTTGCATCTTGTTTTTTACACAGATGCCTACTCTCAAGTCAGCGATGAGATATTGATTCTTTTCTTGTCATTTAACATTCTCACGGAGACCCTGGCAGACCAATTTACAAATGATTGCAAAAGTGCTTTGGCAAATTGAGAGTGTTTTTGACTGAGAAAGAAAAACACAGACTATGAAAATTTCACACCTTTCAATTGGGCTCACTTAATGCTGCACAGGCTCTCCCTTAATGAGCATTTTCAATCACTGCTAAAAATCTTCCATTCTGTGATTCACAGAGCTCCCTCATTCAGGCAGGATGTCTCATCCTGCACTTTGTGGGCTGGAGTTGATCCTTTCATGCCCGGGAGGACTTGCCTCCATGCCTGCTCCTCTAGTAGAGGTTAGTCTTTGCCTAAACGGGCCAATTTGTTCTGAAGGCACCACCTTGGGGTTAATTTGCAGGTCCTCCACCCACCAGGCAAACACCACATTTCTGACTCTTCTGTCAGGCCCCACAATTCATAGTCCTCCCTAGGGCAGAAGCCACGAGCTACAGAGCAAAGCTGCAGTCAGATTGTATATTTCAGGGTTATTTATTAGTCCTTGGCTTGGAAGTCTAGCCAGGAGGTTTTCACTCGGGGTCTGTTTGCCTTACGCAGTCTGTCTCCAAAGTGCAATTTAGAGATATAGAGACGTCAGGGTAATTTTCCGTTCTCTGGTGACAGTGTTATTATGGAGAAGGAAGGATGAGGGTTGCTTGCTGTGCTAATGACTGCTTCTCATTTCATCCAGGAGCCCTGGGATGTAAAGGACTATTCATGGCCAGGTTCCCTGGGAGCCTCACCTGGAGTTCCTCCCCCTGGGGAGGTGTTATTAATGGCTTTCTTTGCAAATTCTTCTCCACCCCCTGTCTCCTTACGGGATTGGAGAACCACTGTGTCTAGATGCCCCAGGAGCTTTTGGGATTTCCCCGAACCTGTTTTTGCTTGTTTATTGTGCTGTCTTACCTGGAGCCTGTGTCAACACTCAGTCTGGGCAAGGCAATGCTGAGATCAGACCCTGAAAGTCCCTGCCTCCTTTTGGAAGTCTTCCTGTGCTGTCTCTGTACCCAGTCACAATAGCCCTCTTCACTTCCTCCCACATCCCTTGATGCTGCCCTTTTCAGAGCTCCAAGAAAGCCCCCAGCCTGGATTGTTCCTTCTTTTTCTCTTCATCTTCTTAATGCCCTCCTGTGCTCTGTAAGCCATTCATCAGAGAACACTCCATGCCTTCACTCTAGATTGGGTGAGGGCCCTGCTGGAAGCTCTAAGAATTTCTGGTTTGTTTCCTTCAGTGCCTTTCCACATTTCCATTTAATGTTTGTGTGAGAATGTGTTTAGCCTCCTGCCCCAGACAAGCCCATGGTCTCCTGGGAGCAAGGGCAGCCAGCCTAGCTCACTAGCATTGCACCAAGGACAGTTCCTAACCCCAGGAGTTATTTTTCTTCATCTTTATTACAGGGACAACTATGAGGGACTAGCCTTGGGGTATTCAGGGTGGGTTTGAGTCAGAGGTGGGATGTATAATGTGTACTCACCTGAAAATGGTCTTTTCTCTTTCAGTTACCCTGGGAAAAGGATGGAAAAGGAGCCACTCTATGGTGGGTTAGATGGAAAAAGGAGGGCACACCATCCAGTCATGGTTTACTCATTTAGACATGATAGATGTGTGTGAATAGCCATCAGGAGCAAACTCAAATCTTAATGATGTCATTTCCAGTAGACCTTTGGATTGAACAGCAAGCAATTGTCTGTTTAAAGCTGGTGTGTGTGTGTGTGTGTGTGTGTGTATACACAGAACTGTATGTAGAAGACAGAAATTTAAATATCAAATGAAGTAAACACTGAAGCCCTGAAAAAAAATCATGTTCTTCCATGGAAAGGTATTGCCTGAAATAGAGAACAGATAAGCACATCTTAATGTTTTTCATTCTCTTTTTTGATCATAAAAATCCCTTTATTCTCCCTATCTACCCCTTCAATGACCCAAACACCCAGCTTTCTCAGGAATTTGATAGTTTGAGTCTTCTGCATTCATTTAGGAAATACCCACCAGGCAGTGGCTTTGTGCTGGGTGCTGTGACCATGTTTCGAAATCCTTCAGGACACAGGTCCTGTCCTCGGATTATATGGGAAGGTGTGAAAAACCTTAAGCTGAGGACTGTGAGTTGGAGTCGAAAATCTACCATTAACAAGCAGTACCAACTTGGGTAAGATATTTAATCTCCCCAACCCGCAATCCTACCTCTATAAAGTGATGTTAATGCTACTTCTCTCTTAAGGTTATTTCAAAGATTAAATGACACACAACCATGTAAAAAGTAAATCAGATCATGGCATGCCCTCACTCAAAACCCTCCAAAGAGTGTTGTGAAGTTTGGAATAGAGTCCAGAGTTCTTAACATGGCAACGTGATTTGGCCCTTGTCCATGTCTCTAAATCTTTATTGTCTTGCTTCTTGGGCATACATTGCCCTGCTCCCTGTTTCTCCAGCACTCAAACATAGTCTCACTTCAGGACCTCTCTGTGTTGGCTGCTTCCTCTGACTAGAATGCTCTTCCTCCCAATAGTCATGAGACTTTTTGCTCACATCATTCAGGCCACTGTTTCAGGGCTTCCTCCTCAGAAAGCCCTTCCTGACACCCTCAACTCAAAATGTCTCCCATCACTCTTGTGTCTTCAACCTGCTTCAATTCTCTACATAGAAATCATTCCTATCTGACATGATATCATGTTTTCCTTGGCTTACTGTCTCCCCTTACTGGACTGGAAATTCAGCGGTGGCAGGGACTTTAGTTTTTTCATTGCTGACTCCCCAGTCCCTATGACAGTGCCTATATTGAAATATTTGTTGGGGCGCCTGGATGGCGCAGTCGGTTGAGCGTCCGACTTCAGCCAGGTCACAATCTCGCGGTCCGTGAGTTCGAGCCCCGCGTCAGGCTCTGGGCTGATGGCTCAGAGCCTGGAGCCTGTTTCCGATTCTGTGTCTCCCTCTCTCTCTGCCCCTCCCCCGTTCATGCTCTGTCTCTCTCTGTCCCAAAAATAAATAAAAAACTTTGAAAAAAAAATTAAAAAAAAAAAAAGAAATATTTGTTGAGCAATATTCAAGCTGAATAATCATGATGAACATGGTCTTACCCAGTGCTTAGCATGTAGTAGAAACTCAATAAATGTCAGTTCTCTTCCTCTGCTCTTCTCAGCAAGGAGCTTAAACTTTACAGCTGAAGATAAGACAGTAGGAGATGGATTTTTTTGGATTTAGTTAAGCCACTTGGATCTTTTTACATCCCAATAACTACATACCACAGAGCCTAAGAGAAAGTGAATCCTCTTTTTATGTTTTAATCAATTTGTTCCACATAAAGTATGTCTGGGGTGATAAGAGCAAGTGTTAGAAAAAAAAATAAAGCTCTAGAACAATTGATGGATTTGCTTATTAGTTCTTGTTCTCTTTAGCACTGCTTGCCTTGAAAGAAGGAACTGGGTAGAGAAAGAGTCACATTGACTCTCAGGAGGGAACATCACAATTAACACTGTCCTTTAATGAATCCTATGTGAACCTTGCTATTGAAAGATGCATCAATGGAAACTATTTCTGTCTGTTGCTTTATGAATGAATTATATGGAGATGTTTCTCTGATGTAGTAAAAAGCATCCTACGTGGAGCACATGCTCTGTTTCCTGCTCCCTAATTGACTCATGTGTTTATGGGGTGCAGATTACCAGTCCTGTGTGGTGGGTTGAGAATAGGGACGTGGGGAAGAAACATGTTGGCAGGTGCTATGAGAGTGCATAGCGGGGCCCGGATCAAGCGGTGGGGGAAAGTCAGAGAACACTTGCCAGAAGAAGGGATGTTTGAGCTGAGATTTTAAAATTTATAGGCATTGACTAGGCAAGAGGGTGGTATGGGGACAGTGGTGCAGAATGAGAAGCATTGTAGGCAGAGGGAAGAGCATTTGGAAAACTGCATCCTGAGTTTATATTCTACCTTTGCCCCAGCGAGATGCATCCCCTTTCTGTGCCTCAGTTTCCCCAAATGTATTGTGAGTGGATGGATTAGATGATTTCTTAAGTTCTAGGCAGAAAGGAATTCTGTCTGCTCCTGTAGAGCTCTCTTTTTCCTTCCCTCCCCATTCTGTCTACTGCCCTCCTATGAAGTTCATTTCCCTTTCCCTTTCTTCCTTGACTGTATCCCATATTTTTTTGCATGTTTGTCAAGTTGCCAAGGGCAAGAGAGAACATTATTTAATGTATTTTGGAATACCTGGGGCAGAAGGAATGGCAGATTGCTGCTTTAGCAATTATTCTCAAATTTTATAGGCAGAATAGTAAGTGGGTATGCTAAATCCCACGGTGGTAAAAAGGAAAATTGAGTTCAACATTTGGGTAAAGAGTTTTTTTTTTAATGAAATGGATAGTCACTCTACATTTAATAATAATCATGGACTGTGATTGGATTCTTCCTATATTCCTATATTATACCACAGAACTCTCATAGCAGGTACGTATCAGTTATTATCCCTAAGTTATGGGTAGGGAAACTGAGACTCCAAGAAGACACTAAGCTAGCAAGAGGTAGAACCAGGCTTAGATCTCTGGTAGCCAGATCCCAGAGTTAATGCATCCATATTGGCAGATATGCCCCAGGTCATGCTGGCCATGTGACCCTGGCTCAGTCACTTCCCCTCTGGGCTTCAGTTTTCCCAGCTGACATCTACAAAGATTCTATCAGCTCTAACCTTCTGATTTGGTCACAAGCTCCTATTCTTTCCTTGTGTCTGAAGTCACCATGAGACAGAGGAGGAAAAAACAGCAAAGGACTTGCTGGCTCTGTAGGAAATGCTCCTAACTATTTCAATGACTGGGTATTTATTTAACTCAAGGACAAAGTGAAGGACAGGTTGAGTTTGGTATACTGGGATGGAGAAGAGAGTAAATTTAGAGCATAGGACAATTTATAGGACTGCAAAGAGAACAATAAAAATCAGATTCTGCAGTAGGGAAAAGAAACCTCTCATTCCATCTGGGCCAGATTTATAACCAGGGAGTAGTTTTGGCAAGTGGAGAACCTTGGTTTGTTAAATATTAAACAAAAAATATTAATAATCTGGCTCACTCTTCGTGGCTGACTCTGGTGTTACAACAATTCCTAATTCACATTTCCTCTTCATTCTCTCTTAGTTAAGCTGATATTTGATTCTAAGAGAATTTATTTTAATAGCTAGTGGTAAGCCTCCAAAAGGTTTGCCAGAAGATACATTCATGAGAACTATGTCTCCTTTCCTCGAGAATGCAAGAGCTGGAGACAGGAAGGGTATAAGAGACTCTTAAGGATTGCTTGGCCATAGAACAGGAACAGCACACAGCACTTCTCTTTCCTTGGCACTGGTCTTCCCTCCATGAAAAGGGACGTGCTCTCAGAAGGCACACAATGGACCAGATTCAAGAGTATAATTGTATGTATCAAATCCAAATATTTCAGAGCTAGCTCTTCAGAAGAAGGAGAAATAGGCTTCAGTACCCTCAAGTCCTACAAGATCAAACAAAGTGATGGAATGGATGAAGTAATGAGAAGTGTCAGAATCTGTCTGGAGACACAAAGGGATGAGAAAGATCACTGGAGAAGAAGATATGAAAGTGAATGAAGTGTAGCTTGAATTATGGCACAGGAATGTGACTAGAAGTTCCTGAAAGCATGAGATTAGGGCATTATAAATAATATATAAAGATACTAGTTCCTGTCTTACTTATTTCCCATCATATTTAAAATATATGGACTGCCTCCACTGTTTGATATAGCACCATTTATAAAATAGGTAGAGCACACACCCAGAGTTCATTGTCCTTCCAGATGTAATTTTACCAAATTAGCAGCCATATTTTGTTTTCCATTTCCTATAAAAATGTTTGAAAAATATCTCTAAACAAAGACATACTTAACTGATGTTTAAAAACAAAAACTGCATGCCAAATAAAATAGCAGGATGTTAAGAGCTCTTTAATAAATGCATACACTTTAAAGGCCTAAATGTACACACTCATTTCAAGTACATTTCATGAAATAATTTACTCTCAGTCTGTTTTGAATAATTATACAAAAATAGTTTATAAGCATAATAAATCTTTAACATACCCTTTTCTTGCATGCTGTTCCTGAAAGTCTCAATTTGAAGATTATACTTAATGGAATTGTCTGTCAATTTCCATCACTATCATCTGGGGCAGATGGCTCTTTGATTGTGCATTTAATATGCAGAAAAATCCCATGCCTCTTCAGCTTTTGAGTCAGCTGTCCGACAACTCATGTTATAATGGGTAGCTTTCCTTTTAGAAAATGGCTTCCCTGAAACACCAGACATCATGTATCATTACAAATAAATATATACAGATGAATTTTTTCATCTCCTTTATTTTGTTCACCTCACATATTAGCATTTGAAATGATACTCATTTGGGGTTTGTTATATAGATGCTAATTTTAAGAGGACTATATGCAGAGCTCCCACTAAAGCCAGAACCACAAAGGCAGCTGGACGTCTCATGGGAGCAAGATTCGTCTGAGGCAGGGACAAGTGCATACAGCCTGAGTTTGAGAAGCTGCCTCATATCTCATGCCTTGCTCTTATGATACTGGACTCCCTCTGGCAAGCCAGTGTCTCCCAGCAGGTCAAAGTTTTGGTATATACTCTTGACTCATATGTATTGGGCTTTTCTCCCAGAATTTTGTCTTAATTTTTATCCAGCATGCCTCTAGGGTGAGTGGAACAAGGAGGCATAAACACCATGGTGTCAGAATTCTCACTTGTGATGGGCCTTAGACCAGGCAGATGACTTCAATTGTGAAAATGACGGTTACCATTTTAGTTATGTTCTGAGCATCTACTAATGCAGCCACAACTCTATATTTAGTATAAACACATCTAAGTATATAATATCATTTGTGAATCTTATGTCACCGGGTGACATAGTAGCAAAAACATAGGTTTTGGAATCATACTACTCAGGTTTGAATTTTAGTTGCTCTCCTTGGGAGGGAGTTTAGAGTTTAGGCAAAAAAGGTGGCTCTGGGGTCTACGTGGCTGAATCTCATCTCCTCAGCTAGTAGCTATGTGACTTTGCCTGTGAACTTAACCTCTTTATATCTGTTTCCTCATCTGTAAAGTGGGGATAGGAATAAGGCTGTTGTGACGATTACATGAGATAAGGCATGTAACATTAAGAGGCAACTACAGAATGCTAGTCAAAGGTGACAATTATATACCAGTACCTGGCATTGCATAGTTGTTCGAGAAATATTTATTCATCCAAAGATGGACACTGAGGTTCTTTCTGTATCTTGACTATTATAAATAATGCTGCAATGAACATAAAGGTGCATATATCTTTTTGAACTAGTGTTTTTATTTTCTTCAGATAGATATCCAGTAGTGAACTTGCTGGATGATAGGGTAGTTCTATTTTTAACTTTTTGAGCAACCTCCATACTGTTTTCCAGAGTAGCTACACAAGTTTGCATTTCTACCACAGTGCACAAAAGTTCCTTTTTCTCTACATTCTCACCAACATTTCTTATTTCTTGTATTTTGATAATATCCATTATTATGGGTATAATGTGATATCTTATTGTGCTTTTGATTTACATTTCCCTGAAGATTAGCAATGTTGAGCATTTTTCCATGTGTCTGTTGGCCATTTGTAGGTCTTCTTTGGAGAAATGTCCATTCAGACCCTCTGCCCATTTTTTAACTAGGATTACTGGGGTTTTTTGTCATTGAATTGTATGAGTTTTTAAAATATATTTTGGAGGGGCGCCTGGGTGGCTCAGTCGGTTAAGCGTCTGACTTCGGCTCAGGTCATGATCTCACAGTTCGTGAGTTCGAGCCCCACGTCGGGCTCTGTGCTGGCAGCTCAGAGCCTGGAGCCTGCTTCACATTCTGGGTCTCCCTCTCTCTCTGCCCCTTCCCTGCTCATGCTGTGTCTCTCTCTGTCTCAAAAATAAATAAACATTAAAAAAAATATAAAAAAAATTAAAAAATAAAATATATTTTGGATATTAACCCCTTGTCAGATATATGATTTGACAATATCTTCTTCCACTTAGTAGGCTGCCTTTTTGTTTTATTAATGATTTCCTTCACTGTGCAGGAGCTTTTTAGCTTGACGTAGTCCCACTTATTTATTTTTGCTTTTGTTTCTCTTATCTTTTGGAGTCAGATCCAAAAAGAAAAAAAAATGCCACTAAGAACAATGTCAAGGAGCTTACTGCCTGTACTTTTTTTGTAGGTGTTTTATGGGTTTAGGTATTATATACAAATCTTTGATACATTTGAGTTAATTTTTATATATGGTGTAAGATAGTGAGCCACTATTTGTTGTTTTGCATGTAGCTAGCAGTCCCAGTTTCCCAACAACAATTATTGAAGACACTGTTCTTTTCCCACTGTATATTCTTGCCTCCTTTGTCATAAATGAATTGACTATATATGTGTAGGTTTATTTATGGTCTCTGTCTTCTCTTCCATTGGTCAGTGTGTCTGTTTTTATGCCAATACCATACTGCTTTGATTACCGTATCAAACTTGACAAAGGTGCTCTCCCCTTGTGCACGCATTTCCTTTATGGGCCGTCAGCCACCTGGCAGTGAGGAGAGGTGGAGTAGGGGGGGAAGCCCTCCACTTAGGCCCTGCTTGTTAGAAACTATGATTCTTAAACAATCCTGTGAATCAAGAGAAAAGCAACATTTGATTCACAAAAATTTAATTTGCATCCACGGTTTCCTTATTCCATAGAATATGCTCTCTGAGCAGTGATGCCCTGTGTGTGAACCACACATTATGCTGCAGATGCATCTTCATTAGTGACCAGAGTGGTATTAGAAATGGGTAAATTGGATCATTTAATATCATTGCTCTTACCTCCAGAAAAAAAGAGATTGAGGTATTTTTTCCCCATTATAGTTAATAAGACTTGAAAGGCTAAATTTTCATTAGGAAGGCAAAAGCATTCTTATAAATTCTGTCTCTATGAAGAAGGGCTGAAGATGGAAAAGCATGAAAACTGGCAGCCATGGTTACTATCTTCCCAGAGGAAAAATCCTCGTGGTCCGTGGTCTGCTCTTTGGTATTAAGTCTTTGGGAGTTTAATCTCTACAGCCCAAAAGGGTTCTTTTGTTTGTTTGTTCACTTGTGTTGTTGTTGTTTTGATTTGACAATTCATATTCCTCTTCTCTGAAATTAAATTGAGAGCTCACTTCCTCCAGGAAGCCCTCTCCACTTATCTACCACAGCCTGGTCATGTTCTGTGTGTCCCACTTGAAGCCACTTTTAGACTCCATGTCAGGTATTCTCCCCAAAGCAGAGCCTGAGGCAAGTACTTGGGAGTGGGTGCTTCATTTGGGAGGTGATCCCAGGGATGACATGTAAGGCACTAGGGAGAGCAAGACAGGAGGTAAGGAAAAGACAGTATGATAATGTATGACTGAGATCATTGTTATGTGCACTGGGGTGGATTCCACCAGAACCTCCCAAATAACCTGCAGAACACCTTCCAGGGATGTCTGCCTGACATGTGGGGTGAAGGGAGCAGTGAAGGCTACTGCCTCTGTTAGTTGTATTTTGCCCCTGGGGCACTAATCTCATACCAGGGGCGACAATTGTGTTCTGATCTAGTGAAATCCCAGAGTATGGGAGAAGACTCTGGGAGAGAATGAAAATCTGTGAGTGCTTGAGGTGAGAGCCAGCAAGAGACAAGTCAGGGCTGCCATAAGACCATCCACTACCTGTGGCTGAAACCAGACGTAGTGGGCAATGGGAAGCAGGATAGCCAAGGCACCTGCTGCAGGAGTAATAAAAGAAACTAACATTCATCGAGTACTTACATATCATTTATTTCTCATTCATTAACAAACACTCATCAAGAGTCTTTTTGTCAAATACTCTTCCAGACTCAACTCTAAGGATACTATAGTGAATAGTACAAAATAAATAAACAGTATAATTTCAGGTTGGGATGTACTATGAAAAAAGTAAAAGGAGGGTAAAGGGATAGAGCATCAGGGACAGCATGTTTTTTATTTTAGATAAAGTGATCATGGAAGAGGTGGCTTAGCTGAATGAAGTTAAGGAATAAGCCAAGAGAACATGGGGGATGGGTTGGGGTGGTGAGAGCAATCTGGATGAAGAACAGCCAAGCAAGGGCCCTGAGGTGGGAGGAAGTCTCTGTATTGGAACAACAAGAAGGTCAGTGTGCCTGGGGCTGAGTGAACAGTAGGAGAGTGGGGGACATGAGGCTAGAGAGATAGCAGAGTGAGATTGTGCAAGGCCTGCACTTGTAAGTCATGACTGGATCTTGTTCCCTCTGTGGTAGGAAGCTGGTGGAGGAAGGATGTGAGATGATTAAGCTTTCCAATAAGAGCTTTTAGCCAAGTGTGTAACAAACATTATACATGTTCTAATTTTTAGTCCTTATAAGAACCTCATGAGGTTTTAGATGGGAAGCAACTTCCCAAGGTAACACAATTTTCATGCACATACAGGATCCAAACCCAGGGAGTCTGGCTCCAGAGACCCAGATCTCATGCTGTATCATTTTCTGCAGCTTCAAGTCATTTCCATAGGACTGTGCCCTGGATCCTCACCTGCCAGCACTTCTTCCAGGTCAGAGACATTCTTGCATCTTTTTTCTACTTCCCACAGCACCCAGTGCTGAGCAATGGGCTGGCCTGCCTGAGGGCACATCCTGGGGGCAGAGAGGAACAGGTGCTGGTGGGAAGTGACTGTGATGTTTTGTCCTGCCTTAGTCAGTCCGTGCTCCCTGCCTTCTGGAGCTGAGGGTTTTGCAGGCATATGGCTTTTCTGGACAAATGTGGCCAGACAATTCCTGGGGGTGGGGGGTGGGGGTGGGGGTGAAGGCAGGCTCATCCTGGAGGTTTCTGAGGCCAACACACAGCTACTTGATGGATGAGTGAGAGACCTCAGCAGTGGGAGGAAGTAGAAGGGACTGACATTTTGCAATTTTTCTATCTCTAAAAATAAACTCAAACAACTTCAACAATTTGATTTGAGCCAATGTTCTGACCTACACATGGCCTTTTTCATCCAGTGAGTGAAAAGGAAGGTGTTAATTTTTCTTCTGCACTTAGAAGTTTCCTTGACCACCAAGGACATTGGGTCAGCTCACCCTTTAAAGGTGGCGACTCCAATTTAGAAGATTTAAGTTTGGGAATATGTGCTCTCTCCTAGGAGCCCAAGAACGGAGTCATAAAAAACTCACTCACCAGTCCAGCAAGCAGTGGTTTATGTGGGTTCATTCTGGAACCTTTCAATGGTGTAATAAAGTTGAGAGTGACTCTCCTGTTCCCTGACTTCAGGGGTGACTGGCCTCACAGGTCAGTGGGCAGCTTGCTCTGCCCCTGCTTTGAAGAAGAACAGCACCTGGTCAGAGAGGTGTCTTGCTTGAGGCACAAGACAGGTAGTGACTAAAGAGTTCCAAGAAAGCTCATTAATCAAGGCTGCAATGTTGGGGCTGTTGCAACTTCAGAGGTCAGTGATGGAGCTCCCGGAGTCAATTGGAATGAAAGACCAGAGGCAGGGATGGCTTCTCTGTGATCCATATCTTAGTTCCATAAAGAGAGGTGAACAGATCTTATTTGCCTATTTTCACAATGCCAGTAGAAGACTTCCTGGACCTGTGTTTGAAGCTTTGATACAAAAAGAAATGAAAGACCAGCCTAACCTAGTGTTATCAGCCTGAGAAATACAATGCCCCAAGATAGAGATTCTGAGCAAAACCATAAAGTTTTGGAGGGAGGTTGAAATAAGGTAGAAGAGAGTAACTTCCTCTGGGATTTGGCTTCTGGGAGGAGGATCATCATAATACTTGAATCTCCCTCAGTAAACCTATCAGAGGGACCTCCTCAGTTGGATGGACTGTGGCACAGACCCAAGAGAGAAATGCTGGTCTCTTTAATGTTTGGTGTAAGTGGCTGTGACTTTAGTTATAGGTTGACTTTCTAAATCTTTGGGTGCAGAAGTGAGTGTGCAGGCACAAGTTGGGGTCAAATGCCAGAGACCTGAACTTTTCCCTGTATAGTAACCTGGTCATAATGACTGCCATAGTTGTGACAACTAATATTTATTTAGCACTCATGTACCAGACACTGTGATAAGTGCTTTTCATACTTTCTTACATCTACTCTTCCCAGTAATTCTAGAAAGTAGGTTTGAATCATTAGTCCTGTTGGACACTTGAGAAAATGGAGCCACAAACTAACTTGACTAGGTTCACCCTAGTAGGTGGGGCAGAACTGGGATTTGTCTTTGAGTCACTACGTCCCTCTAAGCACTGGTTTACAATCTTTTCATCTGTCATTACTGTCCCTGAAGCTTGAACTTTCCTTGAGAGAATTTCTGCACCCATTAAATTTGGAGGAAAAAGTGCATTGGTTGGGGGAGAGTGGGAAAAGTAGTGCTCTGGCTAATAGTGAGCTGACCAAGGTCAAAACCCTGGAAATCCAAGGAAGATGACTCCATTCTCCCCTTCCCTGGGTCAAGTGTAGTCAACCCAAGTCAAAAGTTGGTCCCAGTCTTTTGAAGAATCTGTCCTTCAAGTCAGTCAGATCTGTTTTGGGAAACAGAAGCCCTAGATAATTTCTTAACATTTGAGAGAAATTATAATTTGATTAAGACATTTCATATGTCTGGTAGCAGCAGTTCATCTGTAGAAATGATTTGAGGTCTGGGGAAAATAGCTACATTGAAAGAGAGTTTCTGAGCTGTTGAAAAGGACAATGTGAACAAAACTTAATTAGGAGTACGGGCTAATGGAATTGAGAGGGAGGCAAGACGAATTCATTATATTAATAATAAACCTGAACTTAGGGAAGGGAAAGCAGATGGAAAGAAAGGAACGCATAATGCGTTATGTTTCATTTCTTCTGAATAAAGTGTAGTGTGCTGAAATGTAACGAGATTATCCATCCTCTCCATCTGCTTTTGTCTAAATAAATTCAGGTTTTTCACAAATGTAATGAATTTTCAGCTTGTAATTTGCTGTCTCCGGTGTGTGTAGTGAGGAGAAGACCCAAGATGCTCCCTCTGAAGCCCATTTACTGCATGCCCCAGGCCTGGGACTTCCATTAAGCACCAGCGCCTCACATACTATCAGCACAAAGGTTCAAAGTCATCCCACTCTCAGCATGGGTGGGATGTTCTGTTACAGCAGCAACCTGGGGGGTCGCACAGCACAGGTTGACAGAGAAGGATAGTGGTCTGGATTTGCGGTGTGGGTCTAGGGTAGCAGGATGAGTCTCTTCTGCAAATTCTGGGAGAGAGATGAAAATTCATGAAGCTCTGCTCCCTTCTTATTTATCACTCATTTACCACAACGTCTTTATTCATGATGTTTTCTCCACCAGGAATTCCATGTCTCCTATACTCCTATTTTCCAAATTCTATTAATTTTTCAAACTCACCTATTTCAAAGTGTCTTCTTCAACTGCATTAGAACACACAGATTTATTCTCTTGTCCCAGATCTCCTATTCCCTTTTACTTGAATTCAACTCTGCACTCAGTTATTTAACTACTTGTATTGTTTCTCCTGAATAAGATGATAAGGTCCTCCTCTTTCCTCCTTTTAACAAATCTTTGTTGAATACCTTCCATTTGCTAGTCACTGTATTGGAGTTTCAGTGGTAAGCAAAATATACATGGTTCTTGGCTTTAATAGAGCTTGAGGGCTAAGAAGGAAGATGTGTTAAATAGCATTCTTCCAAATAAACAGGTGTGATGGTTAATTTTATGTGTTAACTTGGCTGGTCTAAGAGTTGTCCATGTAGCTGGTGAAACACTATTTTTGGGTACCTCTCTGAGGGTGTTTCCAGAAGACATTAGCTTTTGAATTGGTGAACTTAGTAAAGCAGAAGGCCCTTCTCAATGTGGGTTGGCATTATCTTATCCACTGATGGCCTGAATTGAACAAAAAGGTAGAGGAAGGGTGAGTTTGCTCTCTCTGCCTGAGCTGAGATATTCATCTTCTCCTGTCCTTGGACTTCAGGGCACATGGTTCTTAAGGTTTCAGACTCAAACTGGGACTTATACCAACTGCTCCCCAATTCTTGAGACTTCAGATTTGAGCTTTCCTTGTTCTCCAGCTTGCAGATGGCAGATAATGGAACTTGTCAGTCTCCATAACCAAATGAGACAATTCCTGTATTAAATCTCATATATACATCTCTCTGTATATATCCTATTGGTTCTGTTTCTCTGGAGAACCCTGACTAATACAATTACAAAATTTCGTAAGTGTCAAATTTAAGTCAGTGTTATTGAGATAAAATTTTATGTAATAAAATTCACATATTTTAAATATACAAGTCAATGATTTGACAAATATAGCCACCATGCCAAATAAAACTTGGAACATTTCCATCTTCCCAAAAGTTTCCTCATACCTCTTCCTAATCTCCTTCTGCCCAAATCCTAACTGCCTATCTACCACCACAGATCTGGTTTCTATCACTATAGGTTATTTTTACCTTCTCTAGAATTTCACATAAATGAAATAGTATAGTATTTAATCTTTTGTGTCTGGCTTCTTTCACTAAGTCCAACTATGAGATTCTTCAGTATTGTATTTACAAGTAATTTGTTCCTTTCTGTTGCTGAATATATACATGAGGATATAACAAATAATTTATTTATCAATTCACTTACTGCTGGACATTTGGCATGTTGATAGCTTTTGGCTCTGATGAATAAAGCTACTGTGAATATTTGTATTCAAGTCTTTCTGTGGTGTATATTTTTATTGCTCTTGAATAATAGGAGTGGAATTGCTGGGTTATGTGGAAAATATATGTTTGAATTTATAAGAAACTCCAAAGTGTTTTCCAAATGGATCACAGACTTACACATGAGAGCTACAACTATGAAAATTCTATAAGAAAACATAGGAGAAAGTTTTCACAACCCTGGGGTAAGATTTCTTAGGCATGCTATGCTTTTACACAATTTTTTTTTAAAAACCTTTGGATTTAATCAAAATTAAAAATCTGTGCTTTTCAAAAAAAAAGCCTTAGGAATTTTAAAAGGCAAGTCACAGATTGGGCTAAAATATATGTAAAATGTATTTGGCAAAGTAGCTGCATCCAGAATATATAAGGAACTCTTACAATTCAATAATGAGATACAACTCAAAAAAAAAAGAAAATATTTGAATTAATACTATATAGAATGACCAAAAAGCACATGAAAATGTGTTCAATATCATTAGTCTCCAAGGAAATGCAAATTAAAACTACTGTGATATACCTCTTCACACCCACTAGGAGGTGTTAAAAAGAATGAAAATCCCAAGGGTTAGTACTGATATAGAACCACAAAGTAGTGCAAGCATCCTGGAAATGAGGTGGGTAATATTTTGTGAAGCTAAAAATGCTCTTACAATGTGACCCAACAATTCCACTCAGATAACTACCCAAGAGAAATGAAAACGTACTTCTCACAAACAGTTGTACACAAAAGCTCATAACAGCTTTAATAATAATAATCCAAGCTGGAAAGAATCCAAATGTCCATTACCTAATGAACAGATAAACAAATTGTGATACATTCGTGCAATGCTAGCAAAAAAAGGAACAAACTTTACAGACATTATGCTGAGGGAAAAAGACAGACACAAAAGAATATGTGTGACATGGTTTCATTTACAGGAAACTATAAAAAAAGGGAAATCTAATTTACAGCAAGAGAAACAGATAAGTGATTTTCTGGGGCTGTCTTGTGAGGATTAGCTGCAAAGAGGTAGAAGGGAAATTTCTAGGGTTATGCTAATGCCCTATGTTTTGATTGCATGGTTATGTGGGTGCATATATTTGTCAGTTACCAACCTGAACACTTAAAATGGATCTAATCCTTTGAATGTACATTATACCTCAATAATGTTGATCAAAACAAACAGCACAGACCTACTAGTGTGACTGTCTATAAATGACTCTTCTCATTCCTTCCACCATTTTCCCAGTGAGAAAATGGATTCAGTACACAGAGGAATGCATCCTTTTGCAGAGACCCTATTCATCCTGTGAGAGCATGTTAGCAGTCTACTGGGGTGCTGGTGATTTAGTTCTACATTATGCTGCAGAAAATGAAACAAAAAGTGGATTCCATGTGACACTTGCATTTATTAGCAGAGAAAACAAAAGATCTGCTAAGAAGAGTGACACTCTATTGTGTGGATGTCACTTCTAATAGTCAAGTTGCAGAAAACATCCAGCTAAGTCTTCAGCTTGTTAAACCTGAAAGAGCTGTTTACAGGTTTTGTATTTGCCTCATGTGAACTATTAAGTATTCCTTCTAATTTGCAAAGGTAGAACAGGTTTTCTTGATGGCTTGGCTCCTTTGGGATGAATGCTGAGAACCACATTATCAGTACCAATGGATCTGGTCTCTATTAAGACAGTTGGAGTCTTAAACTGAGGGCACCCAAGCACCAGGAGTTGCAGCCTAAGTTACTGTGCTATGTCCATTCACAGAGAAGTCATGCCTGGACTGATACTTGACTCTCACTAGGGCTAGTCATTTGTCCTCTAGTATAGGGAGGTTCAGAAGAGTGCTCAAAATGCTGCTCCTTCTTCACACACGATACTCAGTTGTGAGAAAAACTCTGTTTCTATCACTACCCATACCTTTAATCCAGGGTCAGGGGGGACATACCTGTATGGACAATAGGGAGAAAAGAGAGAGAAATCTCAGAGGACTGCAGCCACTGTGACTGACTAAAAATTATGTAATATTGTATGAGCACAAAAAAAAAAAAAAAAAGAGAGCAGCAGAATAACTTACTGAATGTCCTGGGTCTCTTGGAGTCCAGAAGTTTCTGCCCCACTTTTAATGAACAGTCACTTTTAATGAACAAAACATTAGATATAGCCTACAGAAGGGTCAACTTCCTAAATTTGGAAGGAGGACAATATCTGGAAGCAGAAGGGATTCAAGGGGTGCCGTACTCTGTCTAACAGGGATTCAGATACATTAAATGATGTCAGACAAGCCACTTAGCTCTTCTGGTGAAGTTTCCTCACCTATGAATTAAGTTAAAACCCAATGCTGATAACTAGCTGACAGCAATTTCTTTGTCTTTGCTTACCACCAAGATGGAAACAAAATCTAAATATCCTGAAAGAACCCACTCACCTGAAGAGTACAAACGAGCAAAGCTAACTTTATTGAAGATCTGGCAAGGGGAAGGAGAGAGGGATTTTTATTGAACTTCCCACACCTAAGGAATATTACAAAGGGACTCTGTATATATCTGAGTGTATGTATGAATATGCGTGTGCTGGCATGTGTGTGTATGTACCCATGTGCATGTGTCTGTGTGTTTAAAGCTTCTTGTTCTTCTTCCTGCAGTGCCCGGAATCCTCACCTTTCTTCCATCTCCTGGTATTCCTCCAAGAATTTTATACTTCTCTATCTTCCATCAAGCATAGCAATTCTGCCTACTCCCCAGTGTGTATACCCAGACTTACCTGGGTGCTGGGCAAACAAGGGGCCTCCACTGGACTCCTTCCTTCAGAAGATGGTTTGGTGATCATCTTTTATACTTGTGCATAATTTGGTGTTTCTCTCCTTGCATGTAAAATAGCCCATACAAATCTCTATATTTCATCAATTCTAAGACCAAGATTTTCTCATATTTTAACATCTCTGAAATTAGGATACTATTTACAATAGAAGACATCTTACAATTACAAATGACAAACATTTTTCTTTCTTAGCATCTTAGATTTGATTAAATATGGCATTTTCAGCAGCTGAATGCAGGGCTATTTCTCTCCAAGACCAATTATCATTATTATAAACTTATGGTATAAAATTTTCTCTGTCTCAAAACAAAAAATATCTCAAAGTCTATGGGGTTCCTAGGCCTGGTTAAGAAATTACACATACAGATATGCTAATCCCTGCTTCTGACTTACTCTCTCTTACTGTAAAGCATAAAGACAAACAGCTGGGAATAAGGAGGGGAAATTGTCTATTTAAATATATGAAATGGATTCTTTTCAGCAAGAATGGTTCATCAGCGTAATTGGGACGTACCTAGTAATGAGTTGATTCTTAAAATGCGGTCCAAAGACCACATCAAAATCCCCTGCGGTCCAAAGACTACATCAAAATCCAGTATATATATATATATATATATATATATATATATATACTATATAGTATATAGTATAGTTGTATACTATAGTTGCTTACTATAAAGTTTGGCTTTCTGGAGCATATTTTATTCAAAACTACATTACTAGTTTTTTGGAAAGCTGAGTACCCATCCTAGACCACAACTTCCATTTCAATTCATTATGATTTAAAACTCCCAAATACCCTTTAAAAATGTGCATAAGTCTTATGTTTGCAGTGGGTAAATGGAGGCACGAAGAACCTGAGGCACAAAGAATCTACCTAGAAAGTGGTGGTGGCTGGATGTGAATCTGCCTATCTGACTCCAGGGTTTTCTGAGCCCAATCTTGTCTGCACTGAACTCAGAACAGAATTTGTACAGCCTTTTCAGAATGTAATTTGACAAAAATCTATTGACGTTAACATGCCTAATGCCTCTACCAGGCAATCCTATTTCAAGGAGTTATACTACAGAAACACTCAAGCATTGGTGCATGTGCATACACGCACATGAATTTTCACTGTAGCACTACTTATAGTGGTAAAAAAATGATCAGAAATTATCTATAGGGTCCTCAATAGCAGGATGGTCAAATTATGATCCTGTCATGTTATGAACTACTATGTAGCAGTAAAAGAAATGTACAATTATATATAATAGCATGAAAAGATCTCTATGTCATATGATTAAATGTGAAAAAGTGAATTTAAGTACAAAAGTTTCAAGAAGAGTGTTGTTATGTAAAACAAAAAAGCATGTTTATGTTACAAATGTGAAGGCATAGATAGAAAAATATCTAGAAAGTTATATACTAAATTGCAAATAAAAAAAAACAAAAAATAAAAAATAAAAAAATAAATTGCAAATCATGGTTACCTTTTAGGAGGTGAGTTGTATTTGAAGTGCATGGGGCTGGAAATGTAGGGGTGAAGGTCACTTTGAATATTTATTCTTACTTGTACGTTGTATTAAGTTTTACCATGAGAATTCAGGTGTCAGATACAATTTTAAATTAAAAAAAAAAGGCAAAACATGTATAGTACACTGGGCACGCACACCTTTTCAACACTGAGGTTAGATGCAAAAGTGGCTGAAGGCTGTAGTTTCTGCAGAATAGTTAATATAAAAGATTTTTGTTGTTTCTTGTTATAATTATGTACTCTGTCTAATGGGGGTAGCTTGTTTTTCTTAATCTCAAATCAGAACTGTAAAGTATAAAAATATAACTCAGCAAAATCTACAAGTGCAACCTGAGTTGGTGAAACATTTCTATTAATGGTAATGTTGGGGTGTTGGAAACTAGTCATATTTAATTTTATGCTTAGCTGCTCCCAAGTTTTAATAAAGATCCCATAATATCTGCTATTTACCAAGGGAATTTAAGAAAGCTCATCAAAATGTATACAAAAGAACAAAGATGAATTACATGCAGTGAACTGCCACATTCTTCTTGGTATATTAATTAAAAATGACAACTTTACTGAAAATTGCTATCCCTTGTGTCCTTTTTCTGTTTTGAAAAACCCAAATTGGCTCATATCAGAGAATTTCAATACCTGCCCCATTTGTCTTGAAGAGGTCTTTAAAATATGCCTATAATTACAGGTTTTGTGCTATAAATCATTTAATTCTTAATAAAGAATAGGCTCATTGAGGGAAAGCTGCAGTAATGTGGCTTGAAGTATGGACTGGGCAGTTTTTCATGACTTTCCCTGGGCAAGGAAACGAAACAGAAATTTTCATTATTCTCAGCACCAATAACTCATCTTGCCCTCCTCATTGGATTGACTCACTGATTTTATTCCTTTACTGTGTTGTCTACTTGTATTCACCCACTACAGGTAATGGGGTATATCCTCTAAAAGCTGTGTGACCTTGAAAAAGTCACCTATCCACTGTGAATCTCATTTCTTCATTTATAAAACAAAAGAAGTTCCCAAGATAATCATGCATGGCTTCATTCTAGAGTTAAGAATTTGTAGCTTCTTCCATCAAAAAAAGGTCAATGGGAAAAGTCTGGGCTGGCCTTGGGATTTGCTTTTACCAAGAGAATGTGATGGAAGAGACATTGTTCCAGTTCTAAGGCTAAGCCTCAAGACATCTTGCATGTTTCCACTCTCACTTTAAAAATCCTGCTAGCTTCCATGCGAACAAGCTCGAACTAGGCTCCAGGAAGATGAGAGACAATGTGGAGCAGAGATGAGCTGACCTAGCATGACCTACATGAGTGAGCTCATCCAGGATAAAAGAAACAAACAGTTGAGCCCATATTTAAATGGTCAGCCTGCAGAACTGTGGGTTAAATAAATAGTTATTGTTTCCAGCCACTAAGGAGTGGTTTGTTACACACTGAAAGAGAACTGGTACGATGGTGGATATAGAGACAACTGAAATAGTGTTCAGACACTAAATGAAGGTCATATGTGTGATTTTCAGTGTCAAGACTAGCAATGATTTCATGCCAATTCCTAACATTTTTCACTTAGTAAAAAATAATCAGAATAAAAAGAAGTCTCCCTAGAGTTCAAAAGATTGATGAGACATATTTTTGGTGACATATTTCCTTCCTCATATCACACTGCCATATATTTACATGATTATCAATTGGTATGACACCCTTTGGAGGATAATTTTGGCAATATCCATCAATTTAAATGCATATACCAATTTTCCCAGAAATTACTAGGAATTTATCCTAAGATATACCTCACAAATGATACATGTGTAAAGATGTTCACTGAAGCAAAACACTGGAAACCATGTAAATGTAAGAAGGACCTAGTTAAATAAGTCATCCACTACTTATACAGTGAGCCAATATCCAAATATTAAGATAGATACAAGCTGATATAGAGTGATTAAGCTGTGTTATGGACTGAATGTGCCCACCCCACCCCCCCTTGAATTCATATATTGAGCCTAATCCCCAATGTGATAGTATTTGGAAGTGGATCCTTTGGGAGGTAATTAGGTCATGAGGATGGAGCCCACATGATGAGATTAATGCCCTGATAAGAAAAGACAGAAGAGAGTTTGCTTCTTCTCTCTCTGCACTCTGCCATGTGAAGATACAATGAGAAGACAGCCATATTCAAACCAGGAAGTGGGTTCTCACTAGACACCAAATCTGCTGGCACTTTGCTCTTGGACTTCCCAACCTCCAGAACTGTGAGAAATAAATATTTGTTTTTTAAGCTTGCCAGTCCATGTCATTTTGTTATAGCAGCCCAAACTGACTAAAACAATCCATAAGGTATATTGTTGGATAAAAAAAAAAAAAAAGTGAAACACTGTAATTTGCTCCCTTATAAGTATGATTTTACATGATTCATATGTGCACATATAAGCATAGGTATGAATCTCCCCATGAAAAAGTGGAATAGAATCCTGGAACTGGAATTTAATCCTGAAATTTCCTTTAACATCTAATTCATCATCTGGTGCAGACATTCACATTATGACTTTATGTCATTCATCCTGGGCTTATGGAACATCTTATTGATGGAGAGTTCATTACCTGTGTATTTAGCATACCTCAAAAGAGCTGTTCTAGCATCCTCTCTCAAACCGTAAGAACTCCTGGCATGGGGAAAATGTTGTATTGTCTTCAACTAAGGCTTGACTTCTACCTAAGAGTAAGAACTGTAGGAATGGGCTACAGGATGAATACCTAGAACAGACAAGGTGTCCTGACACTGCTGATGCCCAGTCCTAGAAAAATACCATGATAGAGTGCGAAGATCATGGGTCTTGAAGTCAGGCGGGTTGGAAACTCTAACAGGTTTTTGTGACTGGCATCATTTCCACTCAGCTTTGATTTCAGCTGTAATTATGGCCATACATACAGATCCACACACATACAGAACACATTTCTCTCAAAGGCCAGCTGAATCAGCCTATCAGCTTTCCTGCCTCAAAGGTCTCCTCCAAAGCTAGGGGACCTCTTTCAGCTCAAATGTGGAACATTCCAGAAGTTCAAGGGATTAATGCCCAGCCTCTTATTCTTTGAAGGGACAATTCTGAGGCACATTCCTACACAGTTCTTCAAAGACTCTCTAGTGGGATTGAGCCCCATTGCACAGCAGGAACTAGCTCAATAACAATGTTGGCTCTTTCTCCCTTCCTCATATTACACTCCCTTACTCCTGTGTACTGGGATCACCTTAAAATAAAGTAACTACACTCAAATCTTTTCTCAAGTTCTGATGTGGGGACAAACCAATATACTTAGTCAACTTTCCTGAAGTCTGATTTTCTCATAAGTATACACACACACACACACACACACACACACACAAATATGTACATATATGCATATATATAAATATATATTACTTTGTGAAATTAAATATTACATGTCTATCTGGTACCATATATTTATCATTTATCAATCCAATTGGCACATTGCAAGTGTTCAACAAGTAGTAAGTAGGTCCTAGTCAGAGAGCATCCTTCCTCCAGTTCTGGCCCAAATTCTTTAGCTTTTCCTGAGCCTGTGAATGTCTGTTCTTCACTCCAGCAGCTTTGCCTCACATACACAGAGACATGGTGGAACATAGAAGATTAGTTAGTAAAGCATGTCTTAACACTTGGAATTTATCACTTGACCTTCAGCCTTCTGTCTGCTGCGCCTTGCAAGTTTCATTTCTGTTTAGAAGAGCATGCTTTCCAAAAGGATGCTTGGGGAGCAGAGGCAATGTGCCCAGTTTCACCATGTCATCCTGACTTTTGGGGAAAAACCTGCTCAGCTCTTCAATTAGCAGCCCTGCTGGTGGCCTAGGCAATGGTTTTCAGAGACTAGCAGCAGGAAATCCAATGAAAAGCCACTGTTTATGTAGCAAAATAAAGAATACTAGTTGTCTGTTTATAGCCAGTGACCCTGGCAGGTAGAATTGAATTCATGACCACACTGTGCTTAATTTAGGATATCTTTATTCCTTCAGCATGGCCCATGTATTCTAGTATATTTCTTTTGAGAAAAATCATTAGATTTCTTCAATGGAGAAGCCATTTCCTAGGTTGCAATGTATTGTAAGAATAACTCTGTGTGTGTGTGTGTGTGTGTGTGTGTGTGTGTGTGACAGAGAGAGAGAGAGAGAGAGGGAGGATGTTTAATTAGTGATTTTTCATGTGTGGTCCTTTTATCAGGGACTTTTTTGACCATGATTCCCAAACCATATTTTTGAAACTGTGACAATTTTCCACTTTGGATCAGAATTATTTGCAGACTGAATGAGATCTCAGTAAAAATAAAAGTTATTTTGAGGGGTGCCTGAGCATCTCAGTCAGTTAAGCATCTGACTTGGACTCAGGTCATGATCTCACAGTTCGTGAGTTTGAGCCCCACATCAGGCTTTCTGCTGTCACCACAGAGCCCATTTTGGATCCTCTGTCCCCCTCTCTCTCTGCCCCTCTCCCTCTCATGCATACATTCCCTCTCTCTTTCAAAAATAGATGAATGTTTTTTAAAAAGAAAAAAAAGTTATTTTGATATTTATTTCTCCATGCCCAAGCCCCTTGTTTCCCCAGCCCCAGTGCCTAACTTGATTATTCCAGGGGAGAAGGGAAGAGAAGGAAATGTCTTTTCTTTGGCTATCCTCTGCTTCTAAGTAGGAGATCAGGTAAATTGCAATCATTCTGTTGGATGGATATGGTGATAGGAAAGAGCCACTTTCCTGCCCTGGGCCCCGGCATCAAATTAAGAGTCCTGAGGGCATAGAGGGAAAGAACTGGTCCTTGCATTAAATATGTAATGAGGAAGGAATTTGTGACCAAATGAGGATCCTAAGTCCCTCACTCATTTGGAAAGGAGTAAGAGAAAGGTCTTGCTGACTCAGGACATGATGTAGGTGTATAGTTTAAAAATGGAGCATGTCTGACTCTGATTTCATCCAAAGCAAGATTCAGATGTTAGGCCTCAGGGCTGGTGTGGATTGAACCTTTCCCCTGACATCCTGATGACAGCATCATGATCATATATACCTTTCCTGTCACTCCTAATGCAGAAAACTTGGTGTAGGAGTCAGTGAAGAGACTTTATGCACAATCAGCTTTAACCCCCTATTATCTGGTGCTGTGGCAATGCTGCCTTTTAGTGACTCTGGATTGCAAGTGTAAACACCTGAGTTCAAGTCCTCAGGGCTTGCTTCTGCAAATGTGAACATTTGTGCTTGAACCTGAGGTCTGTTAAATTCCCTCAAACTCTGCTGTTTTGTGATGTTAAGGAGACCTATCTCCCATCTCTCTCCTGCCAGGGGGTGGGTACTTCTATAAGAGAGATGGTTTGTTTCACTCATCATGCTGTGTAGGAATGGCTCCAATTAGCGCATGCTCTCTCTCTAGGGC